>NW_025729170.1:300000-600000 GCF_021461385.2 Schistocerca piceifrons | reverse complement strand
TCGCCAGAGGCCATAGTTTTCCAGTTATTCAAGAAAAACCTACAAAAGTAACCTTAAAACGTGCTTTTGTTGAATAACTCGAAAACGTACCACAGTATAAAATTTAGCTACTCTAAATTTCCTACAAAAAGGTCCCCTTGATGTTTGATGCAGTACTAATAGTTTGTGGGTGGCGAGCGAGAGAATATGAATATCTCGCACATGTTTTCTGTAGGTGTTGCGTGTTGTTTAAAACCTATCGATAGTGGCAGCTGAATTATTCTGTATATGTAGCTACAGATATTGACGACCAATCCATCTAACATATTTCTTTACCCACGATAGGTTCATTTACTAGAATAGCTTGATACGGGCGGTGTTAATGTCAATGAAAGGAAGTCGCATAGGCCACTGCTGTACCTGACCTCCATATCTCGGACAATTTACAGCGCATCTCCGGCTCTAGCAAGAACGTGAAGCTTCGTACAAGTGTGTATTCGACGGATGGGGAATGGGAAGGGAGGTTACGAGATTATGGGATAATGACTCTTCTCTCTCCAAAAATCAAAAGAAATGTACTCAGCACTGATGTATTATATTTGATGGAGGGAGAGAGAAGTGAGAGAAAAGAGATAGGGGGAGGGCACATCACCCCTACCGCACCCTTCAGAACCTGACCAGGGGCCTGCACCTTCCTCCGTACGTTTATACATTTGATTATTCTTTGCACACGGATCCTATCACTGACTGCTGTCTTTAGCCTATGTTATTACGTCTGTATGATGATGATGTTTGGTTTGTGGGGCGCTCAACTGCGTGGTTATCAGCGCCCGTACAATTATCCAATCTTTGCTCAGTCCAATTTCGCCACTTTCCTGGAGGATGATGAAATGATGAGGACTACACAAACACCCAGTCATCTCGAGGCAGGTGAAAATCCCTGACCCCGCTGGGAATCGAACCCGGGACCCCGTGCTCGGGAAGCGAGCACGCTACCGCGAGACCACGAGCGGCGGACATTACGTCTGTACCAGCTACCAGTTTCGCTTCAGGCATATGTATGGCGGGAATAATTCTGTTTCCTGGTGCAGGATTCATCTGTCAAAACTATCATTTTCCAGTCGTTTGTGGTCCAGTTCCTAGATTCTTAGACTCAGTATACATGGCTCCGTCATTTCATCGCCGTGAGAAGCATTCAGACTGGTATAAATCTGCTCTGCACACTTTGAAATCTGCAGCTTCTGGGGCAACTTTAAGCTTTACAGGCGTTATTGAATATCTCAATGTAGCTACGATCAGATGTTGTCCTGTTTATTATCTTACACCAACTTGTAACAAACATTCGCTGTATCTTGGAAGCGCTACGAAAACCTTGAAGTGACCCTATACTGAAATATTACGGATCTAATGCACTGCTATCCGTTGTCTTTAGATCTCGTGCCTATTCGAGACAAGAAGCTCTCCATTCTTCTTCGAACAACACATTTGGGGTTTACAGAGAAATATTAACCATCATTTACAGCGATTTATCACGTCTGTTCTATGTCCTCTTGGATGGATGTGTAGCAGCCCATTCTTCTCTTACGTTTGCAATCAAGGTGGATGTGGATATTCGTGGTGATGCATAATCTCGCTATTCCCAGAACATTCGAGAAATGTCAGGTTGTATTCGAGTCAGGATTTCGATACTGCCATCCTGCTACTTGCATTAAAAAAGGATACTATACAGAAAGCAGCTGGGAATTAAAGTATGCTGCGTTATGTTGTTGAATACAGTGATTTTCGACGAATATGTTTTCAGCGTGAATCAGCCATCAAGCTTTCAAATGATCCATGTAACAACCGGCACAATATTGTGACATAGAACAGATTTCTGCATGAGAAATGAGAGCACAAACTCCTGCCCTACCTCTAAATTTTATTGTGAGCTTTACAAAGGACAGATAATTACTTTTAGCCGCTGTTTTCCAAATCAGTATTATACAGTGTGTCAATTAGTGAAATAGTCTCCACGAGCAACACGTGGCATCGAAGAGGATTTCACGGCGAGGGGTATGTCTTAGACGTAGATTTTGGAGAATGGAAGCTAAGTTTCCTTGCAGCTAGCTGAGTAATCACGATTCCATGAATATCAGCACAGACAAATGATGCATATACGCAAATGTCATTGATTCTGCTCTTTTTTTTCATGCGGTGTAGAAAATACACACGCTGCTCTAGTACGTTGCGCTTCTCAGGCGTTTGCGAGAAATCGAGGTTCAAAGTTTTACGAGGCTGTCGAAAATCATAAACGAGCAAACGGTTCTGTACAAGCGCTTGTGTTTCTATAGCTAGAGCAGTTATATCCTTTAAAGGCGTAGCGGCTGGTCAATAGAATATTTTTCATCAGAATGAGTACTCATTTCATATCTTAACGGTTTCCTTTCCGCCAAACTGTCGTCAAACGTGTTACAGCTGTACGACTCGAGGCCCAAATAGGACAATACACGATCATTCGTCTAGAACTTCTCACCTGTATATTAAATGCGGCTTTCTTCTATGCTGCAAGTGTTTATGAATCAAGGATTTAGTGTTCCTGTACTTACACATTAATTAAATTTAATGGCATTACATCAAATATTAGAGTTAGTGCCATCACCTGCTTACTGTGTAGATTTTGTGGGTAGGTTTTTTGTCTGTTTGTCAAAGGAAGCGTTCAATGATGTGAAGTACACAACAAAGTCAGTTCTCTTTTGTAGTGTGTTTCACATAATATATTTTTCTCTATAACAAACAAAACAATGGGTGAAAGAAAAATTTTCGTACATATATAAAAGTAAGAATCGCTGCTTTTTCTTCAGAGCTATGAAAAAAGTTTATTTAGCATTTTAATTAACTGAACTGCATGATCTTGGTGGAACATTGTATATTTATAAACTTATCGAAACACGGTTTTTTGCCTTTATTTACAAACATTTATTTTCGTGCGAGCTAGGTTCCAGGTTGTAAGGGCATTTTCTAGTACGGTGTAGTCTTCGACCCTTACATCTACGTTTTTTTATTGGAAGGTACAGATTTTTCGAAAAAAATCCGTTTTGATTTCTTGCAAGCAAACAATAAATTCTACGACTAAACCATTTCAGTTTTTGTCGATAGTTTACTCTTTTTTCAGTTTCCTGACATGTGATTAAAATTGATTGATAAGTAACTCTGATAACTCGATTCGTAAGTCCTTTTCTCAATAAATGGACAAAAAAATTGCGAGATTAACGTCATTTTTTCCTTCTGGTTAAAAATAAGAAAGCTATTCATGTTGGAGATCCATGTACAGAGCGGTCATAAAATCTAGACCAATTTTACGAATGCATTTAAGTAATACCCATGTACGCTGATGAGCCAAAACATCATGACCACTTGCTTATTAACCTGTATGTCCGTCTAGGGAACAAAATACATCACGGATTCAACAGTTCATTTATATGTTTGTGGAGGTGTGTGGCATTAGGTGTCTATGCACTGGTCATGTAATTCGCATAAATAACGGGCTGCTGATTTGCGTACGCGGTGATGGCGCCCGATAGCGACCCAGATGGGTTGCATAAGATTTACATCAGGCGAAATTCTGTAGCTCGGTTCTGGCTCCGAGACGCAGACAATTACATTGCTGAAAGAGGACATCTCCGTCGGGCAGAACATCAAGCATGAAGGTATGAAGGCGGTTGGCAGCTGTCAGCGCGTATTCGATTACTAATAGAGGTTCCATGCAAGCGAAGGAGAATGCCTCCCATAGCATAATACTGTTCCCACCAGCCTGCGTCCGTGGCGCGCTGCACGTTTCGAGCCGCCGTTCACTTCGATGACGGCGTTTGTGGAGACGACCGTCTACCTAGTGTAGCAAAAATTGATTTATCCGAAGAGCCGGCACGTTTCCATTGATCGACGGTCGAATCGCGTTGATTCCGTGACCACTGTAATCGTAACTGAAGATGTCGCTGTGTCAGCATGTGACCACATAGGGGTAGTCTGTTGCGGAACTCCAAGTTCAACAATGTGCTGTGATTCCATCTTCTTACTGAAGCTATGGTTCCAGGAACTATTCCAGCATATCACAGTATATCCTGTAACTGACTCTTTTGCAACAATTGAGGATCCACGAACTGTGGCTTTTTTGAATCCTAGTCACACATTCACTTTTCGTGTGTCTTTGCCATTCAGTGATAGCGTGTGGTGGTCCATTACCTCATATGTAGCAGATATGTTAGTTAACTTTGCCGCAGATACGGAATGTGACCTCAGTAAACAAAATGCGATGCATGACGTATTCGCTGTGTGCAGCTTCTATCAGATCGTAACACACAGTTCTGCCGGCTACGTAATCTTTGTGGTCTAATATGTGAAGCATCTGAATATGGTAGCTTTTTTCATTAGCGTTAAGTGTAAAGCTTTCGGCGCATTCATTTGGCCACCTCTAACTCGTTCATGAAAACGACTGGTTGATGCATTCTGACTTCTTGGGGTTTCTCCTCTGATTCGCTGAACCGTCTCGTGTGGAACAAGATGTCTCCGAAGTGTGACTCATCGGCAAAGTTTCCATTTCTTTGGAACTTATTTTCTAGTAAGCGAATGTTTGCTCTTGTTTCTGCTGGCATGTAAAATTTTAGAGCGAGCGCCTTTTGGATTGCCATATAAGATAAGCCGCGCAATCGGAGACTAACACCAGCCACACGATATATTATCGTAAGTATTCTTCTTGAATATTCCGAAAAAAAGTAATTAGCCAACGATATCACTAGAATCGATTATAATTATCTATTGCGTAAATGCAGCCATTATTTCTTAGAAATTGATCGAGACTTCTGACCTCCTGTGTTATGGAAAGCGACGGTAAAGTAAGCCCTTTGTTCGAAGACCAGAACTATTGTTCTTACAAGGGAACCTCCCCATCGCACCCCCCCTCAGATTTAGTTGTAAGTTGGCACGGTGGATAGGCCTTGAAAAACTGAACACAGATCAATCGAGAAAACAGGAAGAAGTTGTGTGGAACTAGGAAAAAAATAAGCAAAATATACAAACTCAGTAGTCCATGCCCAAGATAGGCAACATCAGGGATAGCCTGAACTCAAGAGCGCCGTGGTCCCGTGGTTAGCGTGAGCAGCTGCGGAACGAGAGGTCCTTGGTTCAAGTCTTCCCTCGAGTGAAAAGTTTAATTTTTTATTTTCAGACAATTATTATCTGTCCGCCCGTCCGTCCGATGCGAGGTAACTGCGCCGACTGTGAAACTGTTGCATTGATTTGTTGCAGTTTATGTGACAAACTCTTGTGTTTTCATCACTTTTTTGGGAGCGATTATCACATCCACAAGGAAACCTAAATCGGGCAAGGTAGAAGAATCTTTTTACCCATTCGCCAAGTGTACAAGTTAGGTGGGTCGACAACATATTCCTGTCATGTGACGCACATGCCGTCACCAGTCTCGTACAGAATATATCAGACGTGTTTTCCTGTGGAGGAATCGGTTGACCTATGACCTTGCGATCAAATGTTTTCGGTTCCCATTGGAGAGACACATCCTTTAGTCTACTAATCGCACGGTTTTGCGGTGCGGTCGCAAAACACAGACACCAAACTTAGTACAGTGAACAGAACGTCAATGAACGAACGGACAGATCATAACTTTGCGAAAGTAAAGAAAGTAAACTTTTCACTCGAGGGACGACTCGAACCAAGGACCTCTCTTTTCGGAGCTGCTCACGCTAACCACGGGACCACGGCGCTGCTGAGCTCAGGCTGTCCTTGATGTTGCCTATCTTACGCATGGACTACTCAGTTTGTATATTTTGCTTATTTTTTTCATAGTTCCACACAACTTCTTCCTGTTTTCTCGATTGATCTGTGTTCAGTTTTTCAAGGCCTATCCACTGTGCCAACTTATAACTAAATCTGAGGGGGGTGCGATGGGGAGGTTCCCTTGTTAGCAGAAGCTCATCGAGGCGCTCTTTGATTCATTATACTCCCTAAATTATCTAGTGTGTTCACAGGATTATCAGAGAACAATTTGGGTAGCGGAATACACAATAGGCTCCGAATTACAGCTGAAGAGGTCAGCGCAAAATAATAGCAACGCAACCAACAGTACTGCCGTAACTGGCCAGTGACGCCGGGCGAACGATGATAGCGCGGGAAGTCGGAACACGCTCCCCTCGCTGCTGCTATAGGTTCAAGGATGCAGCACGTTCTAGACTTCCAATCTGTGGACGTCAGTGGTACAGGAAGGTTTTTCAGATTAGGTGTTTCTATCTGTAATTTACAAAATAATAAGAACCACACGCTGATAAAGATAGGTGACTACCATGTAGGCTTCAGAAAAGGAAGGTCCTGTATTGAACGGTTTTGGAACCTGCGAACGCTCCTGAAGGTCAGACAGACGAATAACACTGTAGTCACATTTGTGGACTTTAACAAGGCGTACAACTCCATAGACAGGCAGGTCCTCTTTGTCACATTAGAAGAATATGGTACAGATAGAAAAACTAGGACACTTGTACAACATACACTTACAGATACCATATCCAAAATAAAATTTATTGGAGAAATCTCAAACCCATTCGAGATACATATAAGGGTCAGACAAAGAGATGGTCTCTCACAGCTTTTATTCAACATTGTCTTATTATTATATTAACACACACACACACACACACACACACACACACACACACACACACAGGCTCACAAACATGATCACAAAACGCAGACTTGGACACATACATAGAATGAACAACAGACTCACAAGGAGGATTTTTTATATAGTAAACAGTTCAATCAAAAGAACATAGTTTACAGAAATAGAAGAAGGCCTAAAACAAGCAGGGATCTGTATAGAAATGGTAAATGAAAGAGTGAAATTCAGAAAGAAAATTATGAACACGAAAACTGAAGTAAAAGAAAGGAAGGAAAAAGGTAGAATTCGGACAGAGCAAGGGAAACAGGAACCCAGCCAAAGAATGAAGAGGTTTCGGGAAGAGAAAAAGAGAAGGAAACAACTACAAAAAAATGAATAACAATGTAACATTCAAGTTAACCACTGTACCGGAGGCAAAAATGTGTAATAATTATATTGATAGTTTAGGTAGGTAAATGTAATAAAAGTTATTTATTTTACGGGGTTATGAACATAGTGTATTGAATAGCTCAGTGGATTAGAGATAACAACCAACCAGTTGTAAAACACAGTTTTGTTAAACCTTGACCATGGTCTCGATGGTTTTAAAATCGTCTTCTTCAGAAAACGTAGGACTTACTAACAAGTTAACGACATTGCGTGTCGAACAAAGATCGTAAAATAACAATAAGCAAAATTACAGGAAATGTTACAAAATTTTTTTAGAGAAGAATACTCACGTAAAATCACATTATCTATAGTCAATGTGGAAGTCGTTGACTCAGTCTAATACATGTCATCTACTTAATAACCATTTAAAAAACATTATATAAAGGTAGTGCCCATCTATTGTAGGGCCTTGTCTTAAAACTTACATTTCCTTTTTCTATACATCACATATTTGACGCAGGATACAACAACATATGGTATACCACTTTAAAGACTTGTATAAAACTGACATTTTTTAAAAGTTTTAAGACAAAGCCCTGCAGTGGACCGCTACTACTTTTATATAATGTACCATAAATGGTGATTAAGTGTATGGCATGTACTAGCGTGAGGTAACGACTCCCACATTGACTATAGATAATATGATTTTACGTGAGTATGCGTCTCTAAAAGTTTTTTTGTAACATTTCCTGTAATTTTCCTTATTGTAATGCTACTATCTTTGTTCCATACACAATGTCATAATCTGTTAATACATCCTACCTCTTTTGAAGAAGACCGTTCTAAAACCTTCGAAACTATGGTCAAGATTTAATAAACCTGTATTTTGCAACTGATAGGCTGTTATTTCTAATCCATTGAAGCTCTCGCATGCACACTAAAGCACAGCCATGTTCAAAACCTTGGTAGTGTATTTAGTTATTTTCCATAAAGGTGCAGCAACGAGTTACAGTTTTTCTTACCATGTAGCTGATGTACGGGTTGGCCATAACTAAAGTTACAGTTTCAAAACGCTGTAGAATGAGCACCACTGCTCAAATGACGTCAAATTTAACAGTGTATTACTGACGTAGGGGGCAATGTCAAGAAACAAAACAAAACAAAGAAAAAGGAAACGAAAATTTTAGCAATTGATAGCGTCTTGTCGTAAATGAGGTCACCTACAAATGAAAGATCAATCGCAGTACGATGAATATGGTTTGAGTTGCACATTACAGCATCCGAGTAGTTCAATGTGAAGTCAACAGTTGTGCCACAATTAGCTAGATACGCCTGTCCACCATGGCAAGGATGGTTCCTCTGAAAGGGCACGGCCGACTTCCTTCCCCATCCTTCCCTAAACCGATGAGACCGATGACCACTCTGTCTGCTCTCCTTCCCCAAAACAACCAACCAACCGCCATGGCAAGGTCGTACCACATCCGACGGCGAAAGTAGTTTTCTAAGTGTCCTGGGACCGAAAACCGCATGAAAAGAAAAATGACATCGGCTTTTAATTGCCCTGCGGCCAAAAGTCGCATAAAAGGCAAAATGACATCGGTTTCTAATATGTTCAATATATCTAGTATTTACTGCTACGAACTGAAATCGAGAAAAAGCTTGTTTCGCAACAGACCGAAGTGTCTCGAGGGTCACGTTTTGAATGCGATTTGCAATGTGTGCCTTCAGTTCAGCTACGTTCGTAATTGGAGTATTGAACACAGCATCATGTGATATCGGTGTCCAACCTGTAGGAAAATGACAGGTGGTGATTCTAGCGTTACCGAAATGCCTCTGCAGTAGCCGCTTCACTGGCTGTGCGACGTGCAGAGGAGCGCCATCTTGCATAAAAATGATCCTACCCACACATCCACGCTGTTGAAAGGTTGGAACGACGACGGTGGGCAAAAGACTCTCATAGCGTTTACCAGTGGCGGTACAGGTAACAAACACGACCCACAGGACTCATCTCCTCGAAAACATACGGCTCTGCGATAAACGGTGCCGCCAATCCGCACCACACAGTCACCTTTGCACACTGAAGTGGTACCGGTTGATGTTCGTGCGGATTTTCCGTTGTTCATATGCTGCAGTTCTGCGCGTTGACATGTCCTTGGAGATGGAAATTGGCTTCATCTGTCCACAGACTCTTCCATGCTCATTCATTTTCTACTTACCTGCGAGCAAGAAATTCGAGAGCGAACATTTGTCTAGCTGGCAGGTCAGCTGGAAGCAACTCCTGAACATCTATGATTTTGTGTGGATAGCAATGCAGGACGTTTCGTAGGATTTTATGCAGTTTGCTCGCAGGAATGTCGGACATTCAGGCAATTTCCCTTGCACTGCATGTTTCCACACCACCACTCGACCCCTCCTCCAAAGCTGTGGCCACATCTTCGACAGACGTCGGATGAACTGCTCTCCTCCCTTTGTCACATTACACTTCAAAAGAACCTGACTTTTCGAATTTTCTGAAGGTGGCAGGGGTAAAGTACAGGGAGCGAAAGGCTATTTACAATTTGTACAGAAACCAGATGGCAGTTATAAGAGTCGAGGGACATGAAAGGGAAGCAGTGGTTGGGAAGGGAGTGAGACAGGGTTGTAGCCTCTCCCCGATGCTATTCAATCTGTATATTGAGCAAGCAGTAAAGGAAACTAAAGAAAAGTTCGGAATGTATTAAAATCCACGGAGAAGAAATAAAAACTTTGAGGTTCGCCGATGACATTGTAATTCTGTCAGAAACAGCAAAGGACTTGGAAGAGCAGTTGAACGGAATGGACAGTGTCTTGGAAGGGGGGTATAAGATGAACATCAACAAAAACAAAACGAGGATAATGGAATGTAGTCGAATTAAGTCGGGTGATGCTGCGGGAATTAGATTAGGAAATGAGACACTTAAAGTAGTAAAGGAGTTTTGCTATTTGGGGAGCAAAATAACTGATGATGGTCGATGTAGAGAGGATATAAAATGTAGACTGGCAATGGCAAGGAAAGCGTTTCTGAAGAAGAAAAAATTTATTAACATCGAGTATTGATTTAAGTGTTAGGAAGTCGTTTCTGAAAGTATTTGTATGGAGTGTAGCCATGTATGGAAGTGAAACATGGACGATAAATAGTTTAGACAAAAAGAGAATAGAAGCTTCGAAATGTGGTGCTACAGAAGAATGCTGAAGATTAGATGGGTAGATCACATAACTAATGAGGAGGTATTGAATAGAATTGGGGAGAAGAGGAGTTTGTGGCACAACTTGACTAGAAGAAGGGATATGTTCTGAGGCATCAAGGGATCACCAATTTAGTACTGGAGGGCAGGGTGGAGGGTGAAAATCGTAGAGGGAGACCAAGAGATAAGTACACTAAGCAGATTCAGAAGGATGTAGGCTGCAGTAGGTACTGGGAGATGAAGAAGCTTGCACAGGATAGAGTAGCATGGAGAGCTGCATCAAACCAGTCTCAGTACTGAAGACCACAACAACAACAACAACAACAACAACAACATAATCATTTTCTCCAGACCGTTAGCAGACATTGGCCAATTCCATTTTTCATACCCTTGAGTGTCCAGGACTTGGGCAGGGCTACAGGCGCACAGTCTCCGCTCGCGGAATGCGCGATGTTTCATGGCGTCAGTCATGTTGGGCATCTCGGATGCAACCGGAGAAACAGCCGTGTACCGCGTGTCTGTCTGTGTGCACATTTTTCGTTCCATGCCGTTTCCCCTTGCGTCAATAAGATGCTGTTCAAATTTGACCCATTCTGAGCAACGGTTATCTTTCTATAGCGTTTTGAAACTGGAACTTTAATTATGGGCACTCTGCATGTAAATTAGCTGTACACATATCAGTTTGAACCGAATTTCTATCAATTTTATTTAGAGAGCCAGAAACGTTCAAAGTTTTAGGGTTGGATACAGCATGTTGCACATAATTTGCTGCGTTCAGATGGATGATCAGGTGCCAGGATGTTCATTTAAACCCGTTGGTTAAGGGGAGAAGGAAGGCAATTTTTATCCCTACTCTGCCAATGTTATTTTACCCTTTGAAAAGGTACACTTTTCAAAAGAACTATAAGTGATAAAACAATGAAATTTTTACTGCGTATACATAACTATATGCCTCAACTTACAATGAAAATGAACATAGTACCTCTTATGGTTTTTAAGGAAAAAAGTTTGATTCTTTCACTAGTAAAATTTAGCTTTCTTTGTTATTAACTTATTACCACCTGCAATACAAATTTTAAAAATATTCATGTTTCTAACCCCAATACTTTATCAAATCATGGTACCTGAAAGTAAAGTTGTTGATGAGAATCACTTACCACTAATATTTTCCTGCACCATACTGAGCATCATCTGAATCATACTGATCTTCGTTTCTTCTCTTGGTCCCTCTTCTTTTCTGTCTGGCTTCTTTTGCGTATTTTAAATTAGCAATATCTGCTTTGCGCATTCTCTCTTTATCTATTTGCACTAAGGATTTTGCAGTATTTCCACTAGATTTTGTGCCCAATAATTACAAAACATCTATTTTTCTAATTACACCATAATTGAAGCATAAAATAGCACCATAAACACATAATTTGTGGGTTGTAAGCTGAACAAATACAGTTTTCGGTAACCAGTTCCAAAAGACAGAATTCACACATTCATTTAAATTTTGGGTTTTCTCACGAAGACATTTCTTCAACAAGGTATCTTTACAAAGATCTCTAAATATGGGTTTAATTTCATTCATTAATGGCGGCTGCTGTGGCCGTGCGGTTCTAGGCGCTTCAGTCCGGTACCGCGCGACCGCTACGGTCGTAGATTCGAATCCTGCCTCGGGCATGGATGTGTGTGATGTCCTTAGGTTAGTTAGGTTTAAGTAGTTCTAAGTTCTATGGGACTGATGACCTCAGATGTTAAGTCCCATATTGCTCAGAGCCATCATTCATTACTGATGCAAGTAAAGATTGTTTGTGGTCGTATTTGGCGCTTCTCCTGTACTTGCACCAAGTGTGAGGATCATTCGGACAAAGACCGTGCACTGGATTATCATGCTTATGGGAATAAATAGCCCATACAGCTTCCCTACATTTCTTCTTATGGCCAAGCTATAATAGTTCTGTAATCTATCTATTTCAACATTTGTCAGATGACCTTTACCACCTATGTCCTTACTATCTTCCAATACAATTTTTGACTTTTCTTTCAATAATCTTCTCAACCTGGACCACATTATCTTTTGGACATGCCCAATGCACTTTAATTTAGAAATTGTGACATTAGAACCGTAGGGTTGTTCTGCACATATACGGTCATAAGCCTTGCTGTCACCTTCCCCTAAATACTGTGTGTATCTAACACCTCTGTTTGCTACTGAACGATTAAAAATCCTGAGAACTCCTGCTGCTCCCATCCCAACACTTGGACCACTATAATTCACCTGACAGTTATGTTCACGCTCTTTCTCAGATCCACTGCCACAAGTTTTACAGTACTTACTTAGAACCGCTACATCAATTACCATTTAGTGAAGTGTGTCCACGTTTCTGCCAGCTCATATCAAAACATGCACAAATATCACCACTTTCACTATCATCACTTTGCTTGAGTGCGTCTTCAGCTGCTTCTTCCATTGATATGTTACAAACTTCAACAACAGCAGTACTCATAACGTTATTGTAAGTCATAAATTTTGCAGGAGGATTTGGAATGTCAAGTAATGCACGTAAGAGTTTGCCTGCCTCCATCCCTTTACCAATAGATCTGGGACCATAAACTAGCCTTATGTTGTTCTCATATAAATTATTATTTGCCATTTTTGATGTCATTGTTGTAGCAACTGCACCACATTTTGTACAACTCAATGTCAGTTTTGACACAATCTCTCTACGAAGACGCTGATTCTCAGCCATAGATACGTCACCACCACATATTCTGCATACAGTATTTTTGGAATTGAATCACAGAGTATGCTAAGGTCCACCATAATATTTCCAAACGAATGTTCATCTCCACAAGCTGACCGGGAGGAAATGCCTTGAACACACTGCAGTTTCTTGATGTGCTGATTTTCTTTATGTCTAACAGTCTTGGGTCCTTTGACCCACTAACCTCATTTACCTTTACGTATTTATTTCCTCTGAATTTTAATTTAGGTGAGAATTTCTTTATTCGCGGAATTTTTATGAAAACACGCGGAACCAAAGAAAATACAAATCAACACGTACTTCACTCACAACAAACTTCACTAAGTACGCCGGCCGGAGTGACCGAGCGGTTCTAGGCGCTACAGTCACGAACCGCGCGACCGCTACGGTCGCAGGTTCGAATCCTGTCTCGGGCATGGATGTGTGTGATGTCCTTAGGTTAGTTAGGTTTAAGTAGTTCTAAGTTCTAGGGGACTGATGACCTCAGCAGTTAAGTCCCATAGCGCTGAGAGCCATTTTTTTCACTAAGTACAACCATTAACGCTCGAAAACAATAACAAACACGACCGTAAAAAAGATTATCGATAGTAGATACAGGTCAGGAAACACTGAAGCGATAAAACAATAGAAGCATGAAATAATATACAAGGAGTAAAAGAATGCTGTGCAAAATCTCTACATGGCGCAAAAAGGAAGGCGTGGCATTTAAATACCAGATTGCACAGAGCTTCAGTGAAACCATCATATCTCGCAAAAAAGTTGTATTTTTATAAAACAAAAACTGTCTCACGCAGGAAAGTCCAGGCATTTCAAATATGCTAAAATCTAAAAATCGAATTTTTGGAGCCCACTTGCCTTCCGTCTCCTCTTAAACAGGTGCCCATTTTCCTGAATTCATAGCATAATGCGCCTTCTAAATGACCTGCAACGATAAGTAAAGCTTTTGGTGTCACAGAGCGCCTCGCTGGTCCGCCCACACCCCCACAGCCACTGACCGGTCACGCATCGAGGAAGATGTGACCAACGGATATTGTCGAGCACTCTTCAGTACTTAGAACTAGCACTCAGCAATGTGACCGGATGCGGAAGTTGGCGACTTGCACCGCCGTTCTTCTGTGCGATATGCAGCTTACGGTCAAGTTCTGTAGCCCCTATCTAGCAATGCATCTTGCTCACCAGATGGTAGAGTTTTGTCAGCGCTGGATCTCCCAGTGCTATCAGTAGTTCTAATGGAATGCTGTCTACTCCCGGGGCCTTGTTTCGCCTTACGTCTTTCAGTGCTCTGTCAGACTCCTCACGCAGTATCATATTTCCCATTTCATCTTCATCTACATCCTCTTCCATTTCCATAATATTGTCCTCAAGAACATCGCCCTTGTATAGACCCTCTATATACTCCTTCCACCTTTCTGCTTTCCCTTCTTTGCTTAGTACTGGGTTTCCATCTGAGCTCTTGATATTCATGCAAGAGGTTCTCTTTTCTCCAAAGGTCTCTTTAATTTTTCTGTATGCAGTATCTATCTTACCCCTAGTGATATACGCCTCTACACCCTTACATTTGCTTAGCCATTTTGCGCTTCCTTTGCATCTCATTTTTGAGACGTTTGTATTCCTTTTTACCTGCTTCATTTACTGCATTTTTGTATTTTCTTCTTTCATCAATTAAATTCAGTATCTCTTCTGTTACCCATGGATTTCTATTAGCCCTCCTCTTTTTACCTGCTTGATCCTCTGCTGCCTTCACTATTTCATCTCACAAAGCTACCCATTCTTCTTCTACTGTATTCCTTTCACCCAGTCTTGTCAATCGTTCCCTAATGCTCTCCCTGAAACTCTCTTCAACCTCTGGTTCTGTCAGTTTATCAAGGTCCCATCTCCTTAAATTCCCACCTTTATGCAGTTTCATTAGTTTTAATCTACAGTTCATAACCAACAGATTGTCGTCAGAGTCCACATCTGTCCCTGGAAACGTCTTACAATTTAAAATCTGGTTCCTGAATCTCTGTCTTACCATTATATAATCTATCTGAAACCTGTCAGTATCTCCAGGCTTCTTCCATGTATACAACCTTCTTTTATGATTCTTGAACCAAGTGTTAGCTATGATTAAGTTATGTTTTGTGCAAAATTCTACCAGGCGGCTTCCTCTTTCATTCCTCACCCCCATTCCACTCATGACTATTGAATTATCGTCTCCCTTCACTATGTGAACAATTTCTTTTATCTCATCATACATTTCATCAATCTCTTCATCATCTGCATAGCTAGTCGGCATATAAACTTGTACTACTGTCGTAGGCGTGGGTTTCGTATCTATCTTGGCCACAATAATGTGTTCACAATGCTGATTGTAGTAGCTTACCCGCATACCTATTTTTTATTCATTATTAAACCTACTCCTGCACTATCCCTATTTGAATTTGTATTTATAAACTTGTATTCACCTGACCAGAAGTCTTGTTCCTCCTGCCACCGAACTTCACTAATTCCCACTATATCTATCTTTAACCTATCCATTTCCCTTTTTAAATTTTCTAACCTACCTGTCCGATTAAGGGATCTGACATTTCACGCTCCGATCCGTAGAACGCCAGTTTTTTTTTCTGCTGATAACGACGTCCTCCTGAGTAGTCCCCGCCCAGAGATCGGCATGGGGGACTATTTTACCTCCGGAATATTTTACCCAAGAGGACGCCATCATCATTTAACCATACAGTAAAGCTGCATGCCCTCGGGAAAAAGTACGGCTATAGTTTCCTCTTGCTTTCAGCTGTTCGCAGTACCAGCACAGCAAGAGCGTTTTCGTTAGTGTTGCAAGGCCAGGTCAGTCAATCATCCAGACTGTTACCCCTGCAACTACTGAAAAGGCTGCTGCTCCTCTTCAGGAACCACACGTTTGTCTTGCCTCTCAACAGATACCCCTCCGTTGCGGTTGCACCTAATGGTACGGCTATCTGTATCGCTGAGGCACGCAAGTCTCCCCACGAACGGCAAGGTCATTGGTTCAGGTGGGGGGGCGGGGGGGGGAGGGTGACAAGTATTATGCGACCGTTTGGCTGATCATGTCCATCCCATGGTACAATGTTTGTTCCCTAATGATGATGCCGTATTCCAAGACTACAGAGCCCCCGTTCACACAGCCTGAATGTCCAAGTAGTGGTTTTGTGAGCACGAGGACGGATTTTCACATCTCCCTCGGCCACGACAGTCACCATATATCAATTTTATTGAGCCTTTGTGGCCTACTTTTGAGGAAAGTAGTTGTAACCGCTATCAACTTCTGGCATCGTTACCTGAACTTAGCACTATTTTGCAGGCTAAATGACATAATATTCCCTTGGAAACCATACAGGACCTGTATTTATCCGTTCAGAGTGTACTGGAGGCTGTTGTAAACGCCAACGGTTTTCTTATTCCGTAATATGTTGGTTGGTTGCTTTCGGGGAGGAGACCAAACAGCGAGGTCATCGTCCCATCGGATTAGGGAAAGAAACTCTCCTGGCATTTGCCTGAAGCGATTTAGGGATGGCAGGACGCGGGCTTGAACCGTCGTCCACCCGAATCCGTGTTCACTGTGATAACCACTGCGCCATCTCGCTCGGTGCCGTATTAGGCATGCTAATGTGGTGTGTTTTGCGTGCATCCACATTTCTGGCCACGCCCTGTATTTCTAACTCTAACCCTCTACATTAGCAACCAAGGCACATTAACACTAGAGATATAAAACAGCAGTTCCATTGTGTTTTGAACTGGAAGCACCGGTTTCCGTAGATTATGTGTAGTTACTGAATTGTGCGATAAATAAAATAAACAAAAAAATCGAGCACCATTATTACAGAGGTTTCATAAATCAGAGACGAATGAAGTTCCGCATGTGACATGTGACTGAATAATATTGTCAGCATTTTGAATATAAATTGACTTTAAGCCATATTTCTGACGCTGTTCCTCATTAGAAGGAGAAGGTAAAGGCGAAAGAGAAAGTTTTTATTATTTTACTTCTTTTCGTTCAACATTAGTCGCGCCATGTCAGTGTTCGAAGTTTTATTGGTTTCTGATGTCATTCCAGAATAGTTAGGTAAATACTTCTCTCACACATCATCGCTTTGTCTGAGAAAATGGCTGCTTCCAAAGGGCGTGTTTGAGAGTACGAACGGGCAGGAATTTCTCGGCAGCCCAATTATCGAGTGACGAAGCAGGGAGCAGAACTGCCGGAAGCAACAAAGTTCTCAGTATGAATCATTCCGCCTCGCTACACCGGCCCTGCCACACAGCTGCCTAGAAGCTTGGCTGTGAATCATGGAAGCTGTAGAAACCCTGATGTCGCTGCACGTGACATTCCGACGAAATCCTCGAGCACGGTACCCGTCGTTCTCTAGATCTGCGCGTAAATGACGCAAGAAGTCGGGAGCTACGATCCTAACCACGCTTGTCAGTTGACGAGTCTGTTGTTGCTGTCAGTGTAACGATCCGTCTCACGCACGGCATCTTTGATAAAATTTAGTGACTTATTTTATCAATAAGCAGTACTATAGATTAAATAAAATTCTATCGCCAAGCAAAATAATGTTATTATAAAAGGACTGAAACTCGTGTTAGCCCTAGTTCATTGCGTTGTAACTCAGTGTCGGTGGGAAATGTTCATCGAATGTGTCAGTTTGTATCGAGAACTTAAAAAAAGAAAAATATAAGAATAATAATTTTTTATTACTTAATGCCAAATGATAAAAACCATGTGGATAAATTAACAATCATATTCAGTGAGTACCTTAAGATATGTTTCACTTTCCAAAGCTTAGCAATGACCAAGGTAGGGCGAATGTATGGATCGCGGTCTATCAGTAGCAGCTATGCTCTTATTTTGCTGGAGTAATCTGTGAGAATCTTCCTACACGTCGGTCAGGCTCATACTATCCTTTATCTTCCCCTGCTTAAAGGCTATATGAAATATAGAGGGGCATGAAGATGACGTAATATATCGTCGTAACTCGAAGCCAACTAAAATAACAATATGGAAATTTAAACGGTTGAAAGGTGTTTGATTTGACGTTCTAATCACTGAAAAGGCCTAACTTTCCCTCCACTGAGAGCGCTGACGTCGAGCCCGATGTCTCCCACCAACAATTTAGTCACCTGAAAGCCAATCAGGAACGTTCCAGAAGGGAGTGACTATTAACTTCCTGCTGCAGATACAGCTCTCCTAAAAGAGGGGTTATCTGTGTAAATATTAGGGCCACACACAGTTCAGTAATAATTCGGTCTGTATGTTTCATTCGAAAAAAAATGGTGAAATAGCCCATATTCCAATTCAGCTTTAAGGCAAACAGTAATTTTGTCCCACCGCCCCGCTCCTTACTTTTTGACAGAGAGGTTGTCCACCAGTACCGTTTCTTCGTCTTTTTCTGATGATCAGCTTCTTGCAGTAATATAAATGTTGCACACGCAACGACTGCTAAATCCTCTTCTTCCCTTTCAATATCGGCCGGTGAAATTGTAATTAAAACGCTACCTTTATGTTGTTGTTGTTGTGGTCTTCAGTCCTGAGACTGGTTCGATGCAGCTCTCCATGCTACTCTATCCTGTGCAAGCTTCTTCATCTCCCAATACCTACTGCAGCCCACATCCTTCTGAATCTGTTTAGGGTATTCATCTCTTGGTCTCCCTCTATGATTTTTACCCTCCGCGCTGCCCTCCAATACTAAATTGGTGATCCCTTGATGCCGCAGAACATGTACTACCAACCGATCCCTTCTTCTAAACAAGTTATGCCATAAGCTGCTCTTGTCCCCAATTCTGTTCAATACCTCCTCATTAGTTATGTGATCTACCCATCTAATCTTCAACATTCTTCTGTAGCACCACATTTCGAAAGCTTCTATTCTCTTCTTGTCTAAACTATTTATCGTCCATGTTTCACTTCCATACATAGCTATACACCATACAAATACTTTCAGAAACGACTTCCTGACACTTAAATCTATACTCGATGTTAACAAATTTCTCTTCTTCAGAAATGCTTTCCTTGCCATTGCCAGTCTACATTTTATATCCTCTCTACTTCGACCATCATCAGTTATTTTGCTCCCCAAATAGCAAAACTCCTTTACTACTTTAAGTGTCTCATTTCCTAATGTAATTCCCTCAGCATCACCCGACCTAATTCCATTATCCTAGTTTTGCTTTTAAACGGGAGCAACGTCGGCATGTTATCAAAGCCAAATGTAACTCCACATGGTCCGATCCCTTGGCCACAAGCCCATCGTTTGGTGTGGATGAGAAATCGAAAGCCATTGCATTGGCGACGAACTTTCTGCCGAATCCAGTCTCTGTAATTCGTTGGCCTAGTCTGTATGCATTTCAACAGCTGCCATCTGCAACCCATGGCCCAAAAATTAGCTCTCTTCCCACATCTAACTTACAGTATCTTTGTTACATTCTAATTACACACAGCTATATTACACGGAGAAATGCTTCTATCGCACGTCACCGCTTTGTATGAGAAAGTAGCTGCTTCCGAAGGTCAGTGAGGGTGATAATGCAAAGATGGCAGGAAGTCTTACGGCTGCCAAATTACGGAGTGACAAAGCAGAGAACGGAACAGAGAAAGCCACGTAATTCACAGTATGAAGTCATTCTTCCGTATCAGCACAGACTGTTACGGCCCAAATACGCAGCAACCCAACAGCTCAGCTGTGATTCATCGAATTTGTGGTAACCCTGCTGTTACAGCACTCGGCGTTCCAATGTGTCATGTGCCTGTCGTTCTCCACATACACTAGTAAATGACGCAGGAGGTGGGGAGCTACGATCCAATGCCACGCAAGTCAGCTAACGAGTTCGTTATTGTGCTCAGTGTTAACTGCCCTTCTGACCTGCGGTTTGTGGGAGTCATTTCGTAGATCATTTTCTGACTTAAGCCAACGAATAAGTTGCATCCTGGATTCAATAAAAACGCAGAAAATCTTAAATGGATAGTGAATTCGACTCTTACTTTATTGCCGAGATAAATGACGCAGTTATAAAATAATTGAAGCGGGTGTTATTTATTTTACTCCATGGCAGCTCAGTGACAGTACTGGTCATAGAATACTTGAGTAATGATTACAAAACCAGCGGCTGTATTTGAATCTACCTCCGTTTATTCTTTTTAATACGTTATGTCATCTTCGAGCCCCGAACGTAACCTGCCATCCACAACTGTTTTTATGTGCTGGCGGCCAGCACACAATCCAGTCACAACATTTTTTCATGGTTGTGCAACATACTAGAAATTATTACCGGTGGGGCCTGAGTAGAGAGTGAGGCTTGCAGCTCGGTTTTGTACGTTTTTCTTGAATAACTCGCAAGCTGTGGCCTCTAGCGAAAACGTATCCCAGTACAAACTTTAACAACGTTAAATTTGGTACAAAAAATATACCGTTCTTTTTCCTGTAAGACTAATAGCTTGCGGGTAGCGAGCGAGAGAATATGAAAATCTCGTGCCTGGTTTTTGAAGGCCAGGCGTAACATTACGGGCTGCATAAAACTGTATCGTTAGGGTGGCTGAATCACTCTGCAAGTCAGTGACTTTCCAGACAGTATTAGGCATTGAGAAAGCAAACAAACAGAATGCACTTCAGCTTAAAGAGGGAACAAACCTCCGTTACACTGAGTATAAATGGTAAATTTATAAATTGTGCAACAAACACAAAGTTTTTAGCGGTGAATATTATTTGTCAACTGGCATGAAATGAACACACAAAGAGGCTGGCAAAATGAATGTCATTAGTATGTTTTGCTCTTATGTTTCTCTCATCAGTTAGTAACAGTCTTTGCTTTATATTTACGTGTTATTCCTATGTACACTCAGTCCTTAGCGAAAGAACTAGCCCCCCTTCTAACAGCCGTGTACCGCAAGTCTCTAGAGGAACGGAGGGTTCCAAATGATTGGAAAAGAGCACAGATAGTCCCAGTCTTCAAGAAGGGTCGTCGAGCAGATGCGCAAAACTATAGACCTATATCTCTTACGTCGATCTCTTGTAGAATTTTAGAACATGTTTTTTGCTCGCGTATCATGTCATTTCTGGAAACCCAGAATCTACTATGTAGGAATCAACATGGATTCCGGAAACAGCGATCGTGTGAGACCCAACTCGCCTTATTTGTTCATGAGACCCAGAAAATATTAGATACAGGCTCCCAGGTAGATGCTATTTTTCTTGACTTCCGGAAGGCGTTCGATACAGTTCCGCACTGTCGCCTGATAAACAAAGTAAGAGCCTACGGAATATCAGACCAGCTGTGTGGCTGGATTGAAGAGTTTTTAGCAAACAGAACACAGCATGTTGTTATCAATGGAGAGACGTCTACAGACGTTAAAGTAACCTCTGGCGTGCCACAGGGGAGTGTTATGGGACCATTGCTTTTCACAATATATATAAATGACTTAGTAGATAGTGTCGGAAGTTCCATGCGGCTTTTCGCGGATGATGCTGTAGTATACAGAGAAGTTGCTGCATTAGAAAATTGTAGCGAAATACAGGAAGATCTGCAGCGGATAGGCACTTGGTGCAGGGAGTGGCAACTGACCCTTAACATAGACAAATGTAATGTATTGCGAATACATAGAAAGAAGGATCCTTTATTGTATGATTATGTGATAGCGGAACAAACACTGGTAGCAGTTACTTCTGTAAAATATCTGGGAGTATGCGTACGGAACGATTTGAAGTGGAATGATCATATAAAACTAATTGTTGGTAAGGCGGGTACCAGGTTGAGATTCATTGGGAGAGTGCTTAGAAAATGTAGTCCATCAACAAAGGAGGTGGCTTACAAAACACTCGTTCGACCTATACTTGAGTATTGCTCATCAGTGTGGGATCCGTACCAGGTCGGGTTGACGGAGGAGATAGAGAAGATCCAAAGAAGAGCGGCGCGTTTCGTCACTGGGTTATTTGGTAACCGTGATAGCGTTACGGAGATGTTTAATAAACTCAAGTGGCAGACTCTGCAAGAGAGGCGCTCTGCATCGCGGTGTAGCTTGCTCGCCAGGTTTCGAGAGGGTGCGTTTCTGGATGAGGTATCGAATATATTGCTTCCCCCTACTTATACTTCCCGAGGAGATCACGAATGTAAAATTAGAGAGATTAGAGCGCGCACGGAGGCTTTCAGACAGTCGTTCTTCCCGCGAACCATACGCGACTGGAACAGGAAAGGGAGGTAATGACAGTGGCACGTAAAGTGCCCTCCGCCACACACCGTTGGGTGGCTTGCGGAGTATCAATGTAGATGTAGATGTAGATGTAGATTCTTTTCTGGGGATCGAAGGCACAAAACCCGGATATAGTTTTAAACTGACGAAAAGGGCCGTAAGAATAGTAACTTAGAGTTGGGCTCATTGTAAAAACTATATCTTTATTGCAGGAAGTGAGTACATCTTCCAATCTGATCTGCATATTAGGGAACACAATACTATGTACTTCACTAACAGTTATACACATAATCATTGATGAAGAGCCAGTTTGGACATTTTACCAAGGAAAAATAAACAGAAAGTACCAAACAGCAAACAATGAAACTGTATAATAAATTTCAAGAAGAGATTATAACGACTACTAAAATACATCTGTTTAAAAAGGCAGCTGAAACGTTCTTCATATGTAATGCATAGTGCTCGTACACAATCAGACATTACTTAGAGGGTTCAGAGTGGTTGTTACTAATGATAAAGGATAACTACAACACCTTGCTATATTACCATATTATAACGCTTTTGCAAGAAAATCATTTGCCATAGCTACAGTGCATGACAGTAACGTCTCGCCATTCTGTTGAGTTCAACATGCCGCTCTTCACACGGGAAGCTGACTCATTTTTCAGGTGGACTGACGGGAGAAGATGAAACGAGCTTGTGGAATGATGGCATATTTACGGGCATAATGGACTGGATTTAGTGTAAGGAACATAGCAGCAAGTTCATGATTCCGGAGTCACCAGTGGATGTCCTTGATGTGAGAGAAAAACAGTACCAACCGAATGAAACGATGCAATTGTTAAGACAGTGAGCTAATATTCTGAAGGACTGAGCTTGATTTCTCTGGCCATCCTAATTTAGGTTCTCCGAGGATTTCCTAAGTGATTTCAGGCAAATGCTGGGATATTTCGTTCATTAGGGCTCGATCGACTACCTGTCCTCTCTTCCACTTTCGTATTAATATTATTGTAAGATAATTCCTACATGAATAAACAAATAAATGAAATAATTAAAATATCAGCTTGGCATTATTTACGATTCCTAAGAAATTTTTTTTCTCCTTGATTTGAAATTGTTTCTCATGAACTGCCGTTGCAAAATGATGCAGAGCAATTGGCGTTTGTATATGAGGACCTTTTGCGTAACTCATTTGACATGAAATCTCAGTAATAACATGCGGCAGTTTTAGGTACGTACAAAAAAAAAAAAGAAAAATTTGAATCACTTTAGCACTAATTCTTCTGGCGATTAAAAGACGTATTTTCAAACGTAATTGCACTCTTTTAATTTAAGGACTCCGCTACACTCGATAGAAGATTACGAATTTTTTACCTGAGCACATTGATGTTGCTGCAGCACTAAAACCCCCAAACTGCAGCAAAATTCCAGTGTTGTTTTGAATATTGACACCAAATGTTGCTTCGAAGTTACGTTTCTCAGATAAATACAAGCATATCTGAAAAATTATCAGGCAACAACAAAGAGTGACGCGTTTGCTATTGAAGATTGTATTCACACAGGTACCCAACCGGTTTCACCTCGATATTTGCAGAATGGTACAGTTTCTTTTAGAGGGACCGTGGACTGGCTACCATCCGTGGCCACCGAAAAGGCGCACAGTTACAGTTGTGTACTGGAGTTCTGGGTCGCGTAAATTGCCTTTCCATTATACAGGAACAGCTATTAAACTCATTTTTCAGTAAGTTCACTACTGCACTGCATAAGGTAGGTTAGTCAACCCGCGCCATCGCCCAGTGTATAGAGAGTTCAGATCGGACTTTGAAGTGTCGATGGATGCATGAGGAAACTGATTGATATGGATGTAACTGCTTCACTGTGTGCCATTATTAACGCAGTGAGAGAAAACACTATTGCCATGCATTTGTCAAAATATACTCTAGCATTCCAGAATCAATTATGTATCTTTCTACGGATATCCGCCCGCGATAGTCTCCATCGGTGGCAATGAGAGTGTACATGCTCGGAAGCGTTATTCTGTGACACACTGTCGCCAGTACCAGTGCTGTATTGCAGGTGAATAAATACGTGTACGCGCTGCCAAGTGGTACGGTAACTTTTGAAGTGACCTAGGTGCCGGACGGTTGTGTTACCAAAAAAATCTCACGGCACCTATACCATTTACGACGCCGATAAGCTCCCAAAATTGCGTGGTTTCCCCAAAGTAAATAGATGCTCTGAAATGAAAATATGTTAACGGATTGGTGAAAATGAACCTAAGAAAACGTACGGACGATTTTTCGATTAATTGTACATTGTCCGTCCATGATAAATTAGAATCAAATGCAGTAGAATTTGACAGAGTATAGTTTAAGGAACGAAATCAAAACACAGACATTGTCCTCAATCTGAGGTGGTCTGTATGTTTTCAGGCGTCCGGCAGTGATTGTTCCGCATCCACACGTGTATGTGTGTGTGTGGGGGCGGGGGAGGGGGGGGTTAGCAAGGGGGGGGGCAGTACGGGACACATGCCCTATCCTGAAATACGACGGGTATAGACTTTTTTATTCATTACAAATTCCTCACACCGGTTCCCGTGAGATCACCGAAGTTAAGCGCTGTCGGGCGTGGTCGGCACTTGGATGGGTGACCATCCAGGCCGCCATGCGCTGTTGCCATTTTTCGGCGTGCACTCAGCCTCGTGATGCCGATTGAGAAGTCAAGAATACCATCATAACGACCGGGAGAGCGGTGTGCTGACCCCACGCTCCTCCTACCCTATCTGAGGATGACACGGCGGCCGGATGGTCCCGATAGGCCACTCGTGGCCTGAAGACGGAGTGGAGTACAAATTACTCACACATTTCCAGCACTGAGTTTCTGCGGCTCTACTAAACCGCACATTTAGCATTGTCCACCGAAGTAGAAAATGCTGTGACTTGAGCAACCTCTGTATTGTTGTGAGCGGCGTTACCTCCAGGTGCTGCTATAAGGTTAACGTTGAAACTTGAGACAGATAAATATGATATGGTAGCGGAGCTTGTAATGGGTTCGGTTTTTAAGAGAACTGTCGGAGATAGGAAATCCCAAGTGACCAACGCTTGCAGATGTTGCGGCTTCTGTCGGTTCTCTTTTAGAAGAACGAACGTAGCGGTAGAGGCGGTAGATACTGAATTGGCTGCACGAATTCCGATTCTCAATTAACAGATATTAGGTTACTGCATAAGTTCACAGCATTTTGTTTTGCATGTTGGTATTCCGGTTGCTATCGTTTATTTATGGCTGAAATGACTCTGAGCACTATGGGACTTAACATCTCAGGTCATCCGTCCCCTAGAACTTAGAACTACTTAAACCTAACTAACCCAAGGACATCACACACATCCATGCCCGAGGCAGGTTTCGAATCTGCGACCGTAGCGGTCGCGTGGTTCCAGACTGAAGCGCCTAGAACCGCTCTGCCATACTGGCCGGCTATTTATTACATGTCATGTTTTTATTTGTAGTTCACTGTTATGTTGTCCTCCCCCAGTAGCGCCGGCACGGTAGCTCAGCGTGTTCGGTCAGAGAGCTGGATCGCCTCTGTAATAACGTCCGCAACGAGCAAACACAACGATCAACAACGAACAGCCGGCCGGTGTGGCCGAGCGGTTCTAGGCGCTTCAGTCTGGAACCACGCGACCGCTACGGTCGCAGGTTCGAGTCCTGCCTCGGGCATGGATGTGTGTGATGTCCTTAGGTTAGTTAGGTTTAAGTAGTTCTAAGTTCTAGGAGACCGGTGACCTCAGATTTTAAGTCCCATAGTGCTCAGAGCCATCATTCATTTGAATCAACAACAAACAAAATGAAAAAAATGGTAGCAGAATGGTCAGCGTGACGGATAGTCAATCCTCTAGACCCGGGTTCGATCCCCGGCTAGGTCGGGGAATTTTCTCCGCCTAGGGACTGGGTGTTGTGCTGTCATCATCATCCTTTCATCCTCATCGACTGCAGGTCGCCGAAGTGGCGTCAAATTGAAAGACCGGCACCCGGCGAACGGCCTGCCCGACGGGGCCCTACCCATACGATTAAATCAATAAACTGTTTTGTTGATGTTTGAGTTTACATATTGTCGTTTCCCCATTCGGAGATAGTGAGAGGAGCTGTCGACTCTAGAAAATGGAGTGCGAAGTGGAAAAGTCGAAATATTTCCGACATATTCTTCTACTTGAGTTCAATCGAGGGATGATTGCAGCGCAGGCAATCATAGGCAACAAAATGGTTTTCTCGTTCTAAGGAGGATCGTTTTGACATTAGTGACTCTCCATATTCAGGAAGACATTCGGGGTTTGATGAAGATCGTTTAAATGCATTAACCCACAATGATCCATGTCAGTGTACTCTACAAATGGCAAATGTGATCAACTGTGATCATACCACCACCGTGCGATAGTTCCATCCTATGGAGAATGTTCAAAAATCGGGTGTATGGGTACCAAATGCTCTAAGCCGAAATCACATATGTCAGCTGGTGGTCATAAATGCACCTCTGCTTGCTCGTCAAAAGTTGGCTCGTGAACAACACTAGTTGTTTCTATCCTGTATCATTACTAGTGATGATAATGGTCTCTTTATGCTAACATAAGGAAAATAAAGGAATAAATGAGCCCAAACAAAGCAGCAACTCCTCGTCCAGAGACCTGTACGCATCCACAAAAGATAATCTTATACCGATTGTGGAAAGCGACAGTGTGGTATACTACCAACTGCTTCCCCGAGGTCGAATTATCACTGCTGACCGTTATTGTAAACAACTGAGACGTCTTACAGACGCAATCCAAGAACAACGCCCAGGAAGTCTGCGTGAAGCAATGCTACTCCACAATAATGCCCGCTCGTATTCTGCCAGACAGACACAAAAACTATGCAGGAGCTGGGTTGGGAAGTCATTCCGCACCCACCTTATTCACTTGATCTTGCGCTCCCAGATTTTCACATTTTCCACTCTCTATCGAACAACCTTTCTGGATGAAAATGCGCTCCGAACTTGGCTCGATGAGTTCTTCGGCTCAAAACCATGTGATCTCTACAGTCGCAGAATCGAAAGGTTACCTCAGCGTTGACAGACGGTTGAAGGTGGTGAAGCAGAATATATTATTGACGACTAAAGTCTCTGCTATATGTATCTATTGTGTGTGTGTGTGTTTTTTTTTAAACGCTATGAACTTATGCACCAACCCAGCACGTTTAACCTTACCTGCTAGTCTTCCGCTTTCTTGGCCGTTGCCAGCATCAGACATCACCTCTTCTAGCAGGGTTTCTGATTATTGATTAAAGGGTTGTAGGAGGCAAAATGAGACTTCTGCAGACCAGAAGTTGGACAGATCTGGTAAAGGCTTGCATATATTTCCATAAACACCCACATGGAAATGCGAGGTAGCCTACTATAATTAAACTTGCTGCAGGAGAAGACAAATGGAACAACTGTGTGATATAAACAAGGGTTCTGTTAGTTCGTCCAACCCTTGATCAGAAAGGAAAGAGAACAATGACGAACAAATTGTAATGGTTACTATCCACTAGAAGTCCGCCTGCTTAGCTTGGTGGTAACGTGCTTACCTCCCATGCAAGCGGGCACGGGTTCGATTCCCAGCCGGTTTGGAGATTTTCTCCGCCCAGGGATTGGGCGTTGTGTTGCCCTCATCATCATTTCATCCTCATCACTGGCGCGCAAGTCACCAAATGTGGCGTCGACTGAAATAAGACTTGCACTTGGCGGCCGAACATCCCCGGTTGGAGCCTCCCGGCCACCAATGCCATACTCTCATTTCATTTCATCCACTAGAAAGGTTTAACTGAAGCACAGGCAGGGGCAATACAAAGCAAGATCGCACAGGTTTGTAGCACGTCCCCGATGTTATTCTATCCTCACAATGAGCAAGCAGTAAAGCAAACCAAAGAAACATTTGGAGTAGCAATTAAAGTGCAGGGAGAAGAACTGAGAAACGATGACGTTTGTCTACGGTACTGTAATTCTTTTAGAAACAGCAAAGGACTTGGAAGAGTACTTGAAAGGGATGGGCTGTGTTTCGAAAGGAGAAAATAAGATGAACATCAACAAAAGCGAAACAAGGACAATGGAATGTAGTCGAGTTAAATCAGAAGTTGCTGAGAGAATGAGATCAGGAAACGACACACTAATAATAGTAGATTGGTTTTGCTATTTCGGCAGCAAAACAACTGATTCTGGACGAAGTAGAGAGGATATAAAATGTAGGCGGGCAATTGTTAGAAAAGCGTTTACTAAGAAGAGAAATTTGTTAACATCGAATATAGACTTAAATGTTACGAAGTCTTTTCTGCAGCTCTTTGAGTGGAGTGTAGCCTTGTACGGAAGCAAAGCGTGGATGATAAACAGTTTGGACAAGAAGAGAATGTAAGTTTTGAAATGTGGTGTTACAGAAGAATGCTGATGATTAGACAGGCTGATCGAGTAACTAATGAGGAGGTACCAGTTGGAATTGGGGAGACAAGAAATTTGTGCTACAACTTAACTAAAAGTAGAGATATGTTGATAGAACACATTCTGAGACACCAAAGGATCACCAGTTTAGTTTTTGAGGGAAGTGTGGGGGCTAAAAATCGTAGAGGGAGACCGAGAGATGAATATAGTAAGCAGATTCAGAAGTATGTAGGTTGCAGCAGTTATTCGGAGATGAAGAGGCTTGCACAGGATAGAGTAGCATGGAAAGCTGCATCAAACAAGTCTTCGGACTGAAGACTATAACAGCACCAACTGTCAATGGTTACCGCATGCTCGTCTGAAAATTCAGTCTAATTTCAAGAAATGAATAGCATATTAAAGTGGCCATCAATTCGCTTTTACAGGGAGACGTTATTAAAGAAACTATAGCAGCTATCACTTGAAACGATTTCGAGGTCAAAACAGTAACTGTTTCAGAAGAGTTGATTCAGTATTTGTTTATAGCATTAACAGACTAATTTTTCCACTTATTCCACTAAGCCAATTATAGTCATTGCATAGAACTAGACACGTTCGTATCACAGTTATTTATGCACCATGAAGAGACTATTACAGCGTCTTGTTTGATAGTGCACTGTGTTCTTTAGAATATCAGTACTATGTGACTGTCCTTTGTTTTACTCCTTGAGGGAAATCCACTAATTACTCCAACAAAAAAGTAAAATAATCACCACGAATTAAAAGTATGTATTTTTCCTAAGACGTTATTTCGTCAAGGATAAATAACTTCTACTTTGCCTTTGTGAACTTTTGGTTTCTATTTGCTTTTAGTCTCATCATATATAAAGAAAAAGAAAATGATAGAGTTGTATTTTTGTGTATTTCAGTTTGTTTATAGTGGCACGGTATATTGTAGATACGTTTCATTTACCGTAGAAAATTACCTTACTTTCTGTGTTGCACAAAATTTCACAGAAAGCCGGTCCAATTCTGTAATGGCAACAACCCTGTTTTCATATGTTTATATACGAGTACATACAGATACGTGCGCACTTGCTGCAATGTTACTTCTTTGTAATATAGACAGCCTAAAAATAATCAAGGTAAGATAATAATCCTGCTGTACGTATAATGGATTCCTAAAACGAACAGAAGAGTCTATTTAAATATATTCAGTCCTTTTACGCCCAATTGTTTCGTTTTGCAATTTGATCAATAAATTTCACTTTTTTTTACTCTCGACCACTGCCAATTAAGCTGATCGACAACTTGACTGATTTTTACAGTCAAGATTATTATGGGATTGGATATGGACACTACAAAGCATGTGTTGGCGTTGTTCTGGGGGCCCTGCCTGAGCTTGCCCCACCCTGTAGCTTCCCCCACCATGTAGCTTCTCCCACCACGACTTCTCCCACTACTGCCTATGAGCCCCCACTATACGACTCCTCCTACAGTACGAAGAACGCGGTTGACATTCAGTTTCAGTGAGACCTCGGTGAATAGTGCGACTAGTCTTAGCTATTCGAAGGGCGTCTTAGTGCTTTGCTCGAGTTCCAGTCGGTTTCATAGTGTCAGTTGGATCACTCTACAGGGCATTATGTCGTCTGAGCCTGGCAATGAATTAGGATCGAACGCAGTTATGTGCTACTTTCCTTGTCTTCCATACTACCTCAGATATCAGATTGGGTTTGATATACTTGTTAACCCTCCTGATGCACAAACGGATCCATCTGTGGCCGGTCAACCTCCGCGCTTGATTCATGTTGAGCTTTACTTCCCAGATGGTATTATCTGCAATCCTGCAAACTTCGATGAAATGCCAAATCCTCTTTCATTCGGAGATGATGCGCCACATTTCTACCCTCCACTCCCTGATGTCCATCCACCAATGCACCCAGATAATCCACATCCAACTCAGTCGTTTTATCGTCAACTACGCCAGCAAGCTATGATGTTGCAAGAACAACTTTATACTCGTGTGCTTGTAGATATCATAAATGGCCAGCCTGGGGAATTTATGGTAATTGATGACACACCATACGATGTCATTCCTCATTGTAAAGAGTGCAATGAGTTTCACAGAGAGTCAGAACTTGTTCACATGAAACGACCCCGAGGTGTTCCAAAACGCAAGCGCTCAAAGCAGTCGCACAAACAGTCAGGGCGTTCACATCAGCGTCCATCAAAGTCCAGATCCACAGGTCAGCAGGATACATCACATGCAGCACCACACACAGCCGGTGAAAGTGTCACCACAGGCCCCAGTAAGTATAGTATAATGCTTTTGAAAATTTTCAGATAACAATTTAAGCATATTACTCTACATATTATCTGTGGATGTCTTTGTAATGCTTCCCGTAATTGTATTACTATATTCATGACTTGCACTAGAGATCTGCCAGACTAGTAAATTTCGATGCTACTACATGGAGACAACTAGTGAATACATTGTTGCCAAAAAGGTTTGAAGTAGTTGTGTTATGTGATTGCTGAAAACCTTCCTTAATCACTAAAGAAATTTGTATTTTTGAGAGAATGTGGTATGATTTCTAAGTCTACTTTATGATTTTGGATTCGCAAGATGTACTAATCGCTTTCGAGTGTGATTCAGACTGAAGAAATGCACACTTACGATTTCAAAATACTAAAGCAAACTAATAATCGTAAAGAATATATTTCTTATATTTGTAGTGTGTTATTCTGAAAGGACTGTATCGTAAACCAGAATCTGATATTTCCTGCGCATTTCAGTTTGTCTCTCTTTCAAAATTGAGTATACTATTTCCTATATTTTCCACTCATTCACCTCTAGTTTTTCCCTCTGTGACGAAATTACAATGATATGAAGTTATGTTCATATTTAGTGAAAAACCACCATGTTACTTACTTATGATATTCGTTTGCTTTTCTGCAATGTGTAACAACAAATACTTTATCTAACATTTACGGAGATAAGTTCTGCTAGAGACAATATGAAAACATAAAAAAATACCTGCCATCACACAGTAAGTGGTATTTAATTTGAAACTGCACTACTAGTTGTGGACATGTACTTATTAAAATAACATGCTACCTACTACCACTCAGTAAGTGGTACCTAATTTGAAATTGCACTACTAGTTCCAGCTACATACCATACATGAATTGCTAATTCAAGTTAATGAAAATATCTGAATTTCCAGTAAGGAAATCTTAATGAAACTGTGAAAAGTCATAATTGTCAAACCTCTATGTTCAGCTGTATTTTGAGAACTCAAAATCCCTCAGTGATTAACAAATAATTTGCACAAAATATGAATCTTCACACATGAATGTTACTAGTTCATGAGTCACAGAGGCACATCAACATACTTCATTTAATTCTTTGCTACAGCCCAGAAAGAATATAAAAGGAAATTACAATAATTTAACAGCATTGTAGAGCATAGAGAATCTGAGAAATATTTATTAACTTGTAATTTCTTTTTTATTCTATGCTTAAACTTTTTCATTGTATGCAATCTTACTAGGTGTGCTGTACTAAACTAGTTATCAGTGAGTTAGCTGTAGTAAAGGATTTGTTAGAGGTCTATGTTTGGTAAGCAATTCATACAGAAAGTAATGGAGCTGCTCACAAGAATGATAATAGCTGCCAGTCCTCACTTGTTTATCAGTCTTGAACGGACCTTATAATGTGTCATTATGGGAATATAAGCACAGTATGTCATAGGTGGCTTTACAAACTGTGTCTTTGAAGTGTCTTGCAGTTAATATATTTTTTTCTATATTTGCCCACAGATTTTATATGCCATTTATTGCAATAACTGTGACATAAGCTAGTCCTGTGGGTTTCTTTTTTTTTCAGAAAAAGATCTGCAAAAGCGTACAGTGACTCAACAGTTGCCAGAGGAAGATGGGTTACATGAAATAGCGACAGGAATACAAAACAAAAATGTTTCCACTCAGGCTGCTGTTGCAACCATCGAAAAGGCAATGGCTCGTTTGACTATACAAGGTAAGAATAATGAGGGAAATGTAGTTCAGGACAATGAAAAGCTTTATGCAGATGGAAATGTTGATAACGACAACTAGATGGATGCAAATTTAGCAACATTGCGAATCTTGTCACACATCCTGCACTCAACGTCATGAGGAATTTTATTTGTATTTTATGTTGCCGGTCAAGTCAATTATGTTGTGAAACCAGAACTGACATTTTGTCTGCGCATTTCGGTGTTAAGTATTTCCCTTTCAGCATTGTGTGTTTAACACTATTTCCTATGTTTTATACACATTCAGCTCGATTTTTCTGTTCTGTGATGCAATTACAATGATGTGAAGTTATGTCCATAGTTAGTGAAAATCAACCAAGTGTATTTGTTTATGATATTTGTTTGCTTTTCTGCAACATACAATAGCAAATACCTTATACAACATTTTAACAGATGAGTTCTATTAAAAGGAGTATGAAATATCTGCTGTCACTCAGTAAGTGGTGCTGTCCCTATTTGAAATGGCACTGCTAGTTACTGACTTGCACTCATTAGTTGCAGCCACATGCATAAATTTCTAATTCAGGTTAACGAAAATATCTAAATTTCCAGTAAGCAAATCTTAATGAAACTGGGCACAGTCATAATGGTCAAGCTTCTATGTTCATCTGTATTTTGGGAACTCAGAATCCCTCAGTGAATCAGAAGTAATTTGCACAAAATATAAATTTCCACACATGAATGACATTAATTCATGAATCACAGATGCACATCAACATACTTCATTTATATTTTTGCTGCAGTTCACGATACAACATAAATGGAAATTTTAACAATTAATAGCATTATGGAGTATACAGCACTTGAGAAATATTTGTTTACTTGTACTTCATTTTTTTCTGCTAAGCTTAACTTTTTTCATTGTATGTAACCTTACTAGCTGTGCTATAGTAAACCAGTTGTCAGTGAGTTACATGTGGCAAATGATTTGTTGAAAGTCCATAAAATCTTCTATGTTTGACTTGTGACTCAGAGAGAACAACATGGAGTTTCTCACAAGAATGACAACTGGCAGAAGTCACTTGTTTTTCAGTCTTGAAAGAACCTTATAATGTGTAATTATGAGAAAATAAGCACAGTATGCTATAGGCAGCTTTACACAGTGTATCCCTAAAGTGTCTTACAGTTAATATATTTTTTGTATACTTACCCACAGATTCGACACGCCATTTATTACAATAACTGTGATGTACACTATACCTGTGGTTTCTTTTTTTTTCAGAAAACAGTCTGCAAAAGCAAGAAAAGCCTACATTGACTCAACAGTTGCCAGAGGAAGAAAGGTTACATGAAATAGCAACAGGGATACAAGACAAAAATGTTTCCACTGAGGCTGCTGCTGCCACCATAGAAGATGAAATGGATCGTTTGAATTCGCATGAAGAGAATGATGATGGAAATGTCGTTCAGGACAACGAAAAGCTCGGTGAAGATCCAAATGTCGATAACGACAAATAGATGGATGCAAATTTAGCAACATGATGAATCTTTTCACTCATCCTGTTCTCAACGCCATGGGGAATTTTATTTGTATTTTAGACATTTTGGCAAATTACGGCTTCTAAAGTAATGTACGTAACTTTATTTACCACACAGGAGGCGGTTCAGAGATTTATGTAAGCATGCATGTGGTGTCTGGCTCAGGTTTTTTTAAATGTAAACATGAAAAAAATCGTTTTTACGCTATGAGTAGAGTTTTGTAGTGTAAAGATTGATTGAAAGCTTTTCAGATGATGATAGAACGTTTAGCAAGTAGAAAAAGTGATCAGCCATCTGAAAGTAATCTACCAGGTGTCTACAGTGTCAACTAGTTGTTTATTAAGATGACATGTAGCATTTTATACTAATGTATACTTATTGCCTGGTACCTGCATTCTGTGGTGGGTATGAATAAGAAGGTTGTCCAACCACAGTTATTGTGATTTCTATTGAACAGCGATCTTTCAACAGTGGTTACATCATTTTCCACTGCTGTGAAAAATACTTGTGACTTTAACATGTGTGCTTCACTCATACCTGTTAATGAATTAAAAACCTAAGTAAAATGTTCATTTAAAGCAGGAAACATATGATATAGAACTGCTATGTTACTAGAATTTTGACAGAATACATTACTGTTTGATGAACAAGCTTAATATGGAAATTTGTATTGGAGTTGTAACTGCTGTCAGATTATTGTTATTGTAGAATTACTGTAGGTAGAAGAGGGAATTATAGAAAATTATAGTTGGAAATTGAAGTAGATATTTCAGTTAAATGGACTGTTGTAATCATGTAATTGACATTTGGATGTGATAGATAATATCTGACTGATGTAGCTGTGTAGTTTCTGTGCTACAATTGGGTTTGATTTCATGAATTATCAATTTATTGGTTGTTATAAGTGACTTGTAAAATTTTTGTGAGAATTCAGTAAAAAATGGGTGTCAAAACCATTTTTTATACAATGTGAGAAACGAATGCTTAGCTTCTATATTACATACAGTATCATACATGACAGTTAATTATAGCCTTTTATGGTATAACCGAATATACTGATAAATTTCTAATTGGATAAAGATAAATTTGTGGGTAATGTGTTTTCTCTAAATATATCATGTGTATATTATTATGAATCCTAAAATGATAACTAATGAAATTTTGACATTACATAGTTCTACTTACTGGTAATCATTTTTCTATGACTCTTCTAAAAACTGAAGTTGCTGAGCACCTGTACTGCTATAAGTATGCTAACAATGTGTAAAACATATAATTTGACACCTGTTCATATATAGAAACTAGTTATCCTTGATATATTTGTGAAAATACTTATGGAATTGGAAATTTCATTTGAGCTGTATTTTTTCTAATTAGTTTTTTCTTATAATATTATATTATATCTGTACGTTTTTCATTAAATAAAGGATCAATACCCTGAACAAAAACTCTTTTGTGTAATTATTTTCTTATTGCTTTTTAGGCAACTGGTAAGCAATAACATATCTAAATAAAAGCTGGAAGGCCTCTGCAGCATATGCTGAGGGCTATCACAGAGAAAATTAATATTGGTACTAAGACTGAAGACCAAGTGAGGTAACGCAGTGGGTAGCACAGTGGACTCGCATTCGGGAGGATAACGGTTCAATCCCACATCCGGCCACCCTGATTTAGGTTTTCAGTGATTTTCCTAAATCGCTCCAGGCAGATGTTGCGATGGTTCCTTTGAAAGGGCATGGCCGATTTCCTTCCCCATCCTTCCCTAATCCGATGAGACCGATAACCTCGCTGTTTGGCCTCCTCCCCCAAACAACCCAACCCTAATAAGACCGTAGATCCCCATGACTGACACAGTGAGTGCAATTTGCACATTATTCATTTCATTATGAACAATATTAATGTTTGTGTTAAAGATGCTACCATAAATGTAGTGTCAGGATTTTCTGCAGTATTAACTAAAATTATATACGCAATATTTTTTACATAAGCAAAACAGAGATAAAAACGTTCATAGATAACTAGTAAAGTTACTCGGTCAGAGAAAACAGGTGCTATTTCTAGAAACTTTTGCAGGTATGTCTTCACATTTGCAGTACATATTTTATGTATGTATATGCAGAATAAAAAGTATATTTTTTCTAGCTAATATAACGATCATCAAGAATATATGCAGATTTTCTTATACTGTATTGCTTGGAAGATTCAGGACAAAAATCAAAAAAAGTAATCTTTCATTAAATGACTTTTAGCACCAAATAATTAGACCAATATCTAAGTTAGAAAAATAATGTTAAAATCATTTATAACATGAGTTTATCAGTTTTGTAAGTGAAAAATTACCGTTCTTTTGGTTTAGTAATTTCATGAATCTCATGCTGAAGGTAAATGAAGAAAATATATTTGTAAAACACACTATTGTTTTGGCGGCACATCAGTTTTAAAGTAGTATTAAAGTTTCAGTGTGTTCAGCACGCTATTACTTCATTATCTTTTTTACATGCTTTGTTTAAGTTTGTTCTTGTATGTCTCTGTCATAGTTTTCACATTACCAATATTATAATGAGATTTGGCTGTAAAACTTGCTCAACTGCAAATATTCTCGTGAATGGATGGGGTCACTACATTTCTTGAAACTATGCTTACTGAATGAAAGTTTGTTATGTCACTGAGAAGAGGACACCAATTTTATTACTACGACGTGACGCATAATAACACAGAAATCTAAAAAATGAATACCATACAGTTCACAAAAACTGTGCCTCTTGTAAAAAATAGTCTCTCTCACTGAAAAAGGCACCTATTACAACAATTCACATTCATTTTCCAGTGCTTTTTTTCAGTACAAATTCAATATAGTCACCAACGCTCTAGATATAACACACACATTACAATTAGAATCTCTTGTTCACTAAAACACATATTTGCTCAGTTACTGGATTCTTAGCAAAATTTCTGAAACCTCCTATCGTAAACTGAAACTATACAACATGAAGTAGTAGAAAGTAAATAAAAGGAGCGCAGGCGCGTCACTTAAAGGCAAACAACGAGAACGCTGTAGTTGGTTTCTCAACAGCAGTAACACATTTTATGAACATATTTGAGTCTATTTAGAAAGTTAAGAAATTCTGATTTACAATCTATAGAAAATGTTTTTAATCGTTCAAGCAATAAGTGACCAAGGAAACGTCAGCCACTCGCATTTATACCTCGGGTCCACATTCATAGAGCTGACGTGACAACACAGTTGCCACATAAAATCGTGTAAGAGGCTCACAGACATGTTGAAAATAAACAGTAGCACTATATAAAGGCTGGACTGGTCACAATTAAAAATTCATGTTTGAAAATGTAATGACTTTATTGCTCGTAATATAATGTGTTTCGGACTTTGCAGTCTTTAGATGTCTGTGATAAAGTACCAAAGATACACGGAAATTACAAAACCGAATCAGAACAGTGAACTACAAGAAGAAAGCTCAGTTGTTCACACAAGGTGCTTCAGGCAAAAACATGCCTAGCAGCATGATGCTGCACGTAGATATAAAGCTTACAAGATGTGTACATAACAATCGTTAGCAGACTAGTGAAAAAATCTTTAACATGAAACTTACAGGTGAACATTCATGCCAGATGTCAGCATAGCAGTGATGGTGGCGCCATACCTCTTCGTAATTCACAACAGAGTCCAAAAAATTAAATCATAAAAATACAATGGTCAAATATACATGATAAAATTATAACAGGAAGCAAGACTGCAAAAGATTTTTTAGTTTATAACGAGGACAGGAAAGAAAAAGCTGCATGGCTACCGTCAGGTGGCAAAGTAGTAGCAAATATGATGACGTACTTCGTCAAGATTGATAGTGAATTTTAACTATGAGAAATACTAGATATGAGTATGTAGTTCAACAACAAAATAATTAGTTACAAACTTTAAAATGTAAAATAAAATCCAATAAACGAAGACGTATTGGCTGTTATCAGGTAGCAGAATAGTAGCAACATTGACGCTGTACATCGTTGTAGCTGAAAATGGCTATATTAAAAGCTAAACAAAAAATAATACATAATCACAATGCAAATAAAAAACGAATGAACAGAGTCATATTGACTGACGTCAGCTTGTAATAAAACTAACAGATGAAAGAAGCACAAGAGCTATGGCGAGCGTCTTTACAAAAGTTGTAAATGCATAGAAATAGAACAAGAAAACAAATATATCGTGATACAAAGACGCGAACCTTTCTAAGGAACATAGGTAGCAATCTGTTACTGCTAGTATAAAAAGTGAAGACGTATGAAAATGAGAATAAGATACAATTTCTAAGAAAAAAGAACCAGAGCATCAAATGCAGACCTGTCAATGGTTTTAATTATATAACGAGGAAATATTGTTGTATAGAAGGAGCTATCACGTCATGCTGCATATCGTTGATCTACATTTGAATGTTAATCTCCAATTTATAACTTAAGTATTTACTCTACACATACGGAGAAAATATTGTACTACTCCACTGGGGTTACTATGACGTGCTCTAGAAACAAAGACAAACCTTTACTACTCACCAAACCGTCAACACGAGGTCTGTAAGCATTACGAAGCATGCTCTGTGTCCATCTTTTACATCATCATGCCATAAAGAAATACTGAAAGAAAAGAAAATTTCATTCATGTACAACTTAATTTGTCTTGCTACACGATATCTCAGTAGGCACATAGGGCACACGTTGTCGACATCATGATCGCCTTACTCCCAAAACTGCCATCCGATCTAGCCACCATAACTTGCCTTCTAGATGCGTAAGAAGAAACGTCTTTTAATAATTCATTTTTTTTTCAGTGCGCTATTCAAGGGGTAATGCAGGAGTAGGTTTAATAATGAATAGGAAAATAGGAATGCGGGTAAGCTACTACAAACAGCATAGTGAACGCATTATTGTAGCCAAGCTAGATACGAAGCCCACACCTACTACAGTAGTACAAGTTTATATGCCAACTAGCTCTGCAGATGACGAAGACATTGAAGAAATGTATGATGAAATAAAAGAAATTATTCAGATTGTGAAGGGAGACGAAAATTTAATAGTCATGGGTGACTGGAATTCGAGTGTAGGAAAAGGGAGAGAAGGAAACATAGTAGGTGAATATTGATTGGGGGACAGAAATGAAAGAGGAAGCCGCCTGGTAGAATTTTGCACAGAGCTCAACATAATCATAACTAACACTTGGTTTAAGAATCATGAAAGAAGGTTGTATACATGGAAGAACCCTGGAGATACTAAAAGGTATCAGATAGATTATATAATGGTAAGACAGAGATTTAGGAACCAGGTTTTAAATTGTAAGACATTTCCAGGGGCAGATGTGGACTCTGACCACAATCTATTGGTTATGACCTGTAGATTAAAACTGAAGAAACTGCAAAACGGTGGGAATTTAAGGAGATGGGACCTGGATAAACTGAAAGAACCAGAGGTGGTACAGAGATTCAGGGAGAGCATAAGGGAGCAATTGACAGGAATGGGGGAAATAAATACAGTAGAAGAAGAATGGGTAGCTTTGAGGGATGAAGTAGTGAAGGCAGCAGAGGATCAAGTAGGTTAAAAGACGAGGGCTAGTAGAAATCCTTGGGTAACAGAAGAAATATTGAATTTAATTGATGAAAGGAGAAAATATAAAAATGCAGTAAGTGAAACAGGCAAAAAGGAATACAAACGTCTCAAAAATGAGATCGACAGGAAGTGCAAAATGGCTAAGCAGGGATCGCTAGAGGACAAATGTAAGGATGTAGAGGCCTATCTCACTAGGGGTAAGATAGATACCGCCTACAGGAAAATTAAAGAGACCTTTGGAGATAAGAGAACGACTTGTATGAATATCAAGAGCTCAGATGGAAACCCAGTTCTAAGCAAAGAAGGGAAAGCAGAAAGGTGGAAGGAGTATATAGAGGGTCTATACAAGGGCGATGTACTTGAGGACAATATTATGGAAATGGAAGAGGATGTAGATGAAGATGAAATGGGAGATATGATACTGCGTGAAGAGTTTGACAGAGCACTGAAAGACCTGAGTCGAAACAAAGCCCCCGGAGTAGACAATATTCCATTGGAACTACTGACGGCCGTGGGAGAGCCAGTCCTGACAAAACTCTACCATCTGGTGAGGAAGATGTATGAGACAGGCGAAATACCCTCAGACTTCAAGAAGAATATAATAATTCCAATCCCAAAGAAAGCAGGTGTTGACAGATGTGAAAATTACCGAACTATCAGCTTAATAAGTCACAGCTGCAAAATACTAACACGAATTCTTTACAGACGAATGGAAAAACTAGTAGAAGCCAACCTCGGGGAAGATCAGTTTGGATTCCGTAGAAACACTGGAACACGTGAGGCAATACTGACCTTAAGACTTATCTTAGAAGAAAGATTAAGGAAAGGCAAACCTACGTTTCTAGCATTTGTAGACTTAGAGAAAGCTTTTGACAATGTTGACTGGAATACTCTCTTTCAAATTCTAAAGGTGGCAGGGGTAAAATACAGGGAGCGAAAGGCTATTTACAATTTGTACAGAAACCAGATGGCAGTTATAAGAGTCGAGGGACATGAAAGGGAAGCAGTGGTTGGGAAGGGAGTAAGACAGGGTTGTAGCCTCTCCCCGATGTTGTTCAATCTGTATATTGAGCAAGCAGTAAAGGAAACAAAAGAAAAATTCGGAGTAGGTATTAAAATTCATGGAGAAGAAATAAAAACTTTGAGGTTCGCCGATGACATTGTAATTCTGTCCGAGACAGCAAAGGACTTGGAAGAGCAGTTGAATGGAATGGACAGTGTCTTGAAAGGAGGATATAAGATGAACATCAACAAAAGCAAAACAAGGATAATGGAATGTAGCCTAATTAAGTCGGGTGATGCTGAGGGAATTAGATTAGGAAATGAGGCACTTAAAGTAGTAAAGGAGTTTTGCTATTTGGGGAGCAAAATAACTGATAATGGTCGAAGTAGAGAGGATATAAAATGTAGGCTGGCAATGGCAAGGAAAGCGTTTCTGAAGAAGAGAAATTTGTTAACATCCAGTATTGATTTAAGTGTCAGGAAGTCATTTCTGAAAGTATTCGTATGGAGTGTAGCCATGTATGGAAGTGAAACATGGACGATAAATAGTTTGGACAAGAAGAGAATAGAAGCTTTCGAAATGTGGTGCTACAGAAGAATGCTGATGATTAGATGGGTAGATCACATAACTAATGAGGAAGTATTGAATAGGATTGGGGAGAAGAGAAGTTTGTGGCACAACTTGACCAGAAGAAGGGATCGGTTGGTAGGACATGTTCTGAGGCATCAAGGGATCACCAATTTAGTATTGGAGGGCAGCGTGGAGGGTAAAAATCGTAGAGGGAGACCAAGAGATGAATACACTAAGCAGATTCAGAAGGATGTAGGTTGCAGTAGGTACTGGGAGATGAAAAAGCTTGCACAGGATAGAGTAGCATGGAGAGCTGCATGAAACCAGTCTCAGGACTGAAGACCACAACAACAATTCAAGTGTAGAATGTGGATGTGTGAAGAAAGTTACCACTAGTGCACAATAGTAAGAAAAAAAATACTGGGGCACTGTGCTGGCTATGAATGTTGTAAATCGGCCATGTGGTAAATCAATATTGGCCTCTGGTTTTGGAATACTGAAGTAATTCACATCCTGTATCCATGTATGTGTTAGTACCATATCTCAAAACATGCCTATAATTTTACATAGAGAGACTACATAGCACCAAGGTGTGTGAGGTGCTGCGTCGCCTGACTCTCTCAACACAAACACACACACACACACACACACACACACACACACACACACAGAGAGAGAGAGAGAGAGAGAGAGAAACATCACTAGCCCTGATGATGCATGTCAGATACCACACAACTAGCATACGTCTTGACGCAGTGCATTATCGTCACAATTTAGTGAAATACTACACTGAGACTGAGGGAGGTAGCGCAGTGGTTTGCACACTGGACTCACATTCGGGAGGACGACAGTTCAAACCCACATCCAGCCATCCTGATTTCAGTTTTTCGTGATTTCCCTAAATCCCTTCAAGCAAATTCCAGGATGGTTCCTTTGAAAGGGCACAGCCAACTTCCTTCCTTATCCTTCCCTAATCCGATGGGACCTCGCTGTTCGGTCTCATACCCAAATTCAACTAGCTACAGTGAGATGACAAAAGTCATGGGATAGCATATGTAAAGATGGTGGTAGTATAGCGTATGCAAGGTATAAAAGAGCAATGCATTGGCGGACCTGTCATTTGTACTCAGGTGATTTATGTGAAAAGGTTTCCAAAGTTATTATAGGCACAAAATGGGAATTAACAGATTTTTTCATGTGTTTGACTTGTTTACCTGCTTTGGGCTGCCTCTACAAATATGACTTAATAATGTTCTAAAAACTTTTAGCATTGTACTTGATAATGGCATAAAAGCCGAAACTTGCATAGTACAGAAGATAAATGTAATAATACAGTCAACTGGCTGTTTACTCTCTTAAAAAGTATTGCACGACTGTGTCTCAACGCCCTCGAAAATTCATCAGCCATTGCCAGACTTTGAATGCGGAATAATAGTTGGAGATAAACTCAGGGGATATTCTATTTCGGAAATCCTTAGGGAATTCATATGCTCAGATCCATAGTGTCAATCGTGTGCCGAGAATAGCACATTGCAGGCATTACCTCTCACCACAGGCAAAGCAATGACCGACGGTCTTCACTTAACGACCGAGAGCAGCGGCGTTTGCGGATAGTTATCAGTGCTAACAGACTAGCAGCACTGCGTGAAATAACCTCAGAAAGCAATGTGGAACGTACGACAAACATGTCTGTTAGGACAGTGCCACGAAGTTTGGTGATAATGGGATATGGTAGCAGGCGACCAACGCAAGAGCTTTTGCTAACAGCACATCGCCTGTAGTGCCTCTTCTGGGCTCGGGACCATATCAATTGGACCCTAAATGGCTGAAAAATTGTGGCCTAGTGAAATGAGTCCCGATTTCAATTGGTAAGAGCAGATGATACTGTTCGAGTGTGGCGCAGACCTCCCCCCCCCCCTCCCCGACCTCCCCCCCCCCCCCCCCCCCCGGAGCCATGGACCCAAGTTGTCAACAAGGCTCTGTGCAAGCTGCTGGTGACTTACGTAATGGTGTGGGTTGTGTTTATATACAATGAACTGAGTCCTCTGGTCCAACTGAGCCAATCGCTGACTGGAAATGGTTACGCTCGGCTACTTGGAGACCATTTGCAACCATTCATGGACTTCATGTACCCAAACAACGACGGAATTTTTATGGACAACAGTGCGTCATGTTGTTTGCGACCGGTTTGAAGAATATTATGGACAATTAGAGGAAATGATTTGGTTACCCATATAGCCCGACGCGGGACATAATCGACAGGTCAGTTAGTGCACAAAATCTTGCACCAGTAACACTTTCACAGTTATGGTCGGCTATAAAGGCAGCATGGCTCAATATTTCGGCAGGGGACTTCCAACGACTTGTCGAGTCCATGCTACGTCGAGTTGCTGCACTAGGCCAGAAAAATTGAAGTCCGACGCGATATTAGGAGGTATCCTATGACTTTTGTCACCTCAGTTTATAGTGATCGACTATAAGTTCAAATGGCTCTGAGGACTATGCGACTTAACTTCTGAGGTCACCACTCGCCTAGAACTTAGAACTAATTAAACCTAACTAACCTAAGGACATCACACACATCCATGCCCGAGGCAGGATTCGAACCTGCGACCGTAGCTGTCGCCCGGCTTCAGACTGTAGCGCCTAGAACCGCACGGCCACTCCGGCCAGCAGACTATAAGTCTCAGGATATTTATCAGAGGACTAAATCGATTGAAGACTTCATAACAAAAACAATCCTAGTCAGTTTTTGTCAGTCGTTTTCGCGATTTCAGCGCAATCTTGTTGTCATCACCGAGACTCACAATTTGTTCTTGCCAGATATGGCAGAAACGTCCCTTGTCTTGAGTTCTGCAGCTCAAAAATGTGATGTTTCTACAAAAATAGCCCGTGTCAAAATAATATTTGACAAAAACAGCCTTTGTCTTTTGACAAGCAGGCGACAATGCAACCTCAATGTTCATTGTCGCTCTCGATGTAGTTGTCTGATTATTTCAATCTATTCTTTGGAAAGTGACGCTTCTGTGTATGAGATTCTATTATGAATTCCTAAGAATGTGTTCAGTGGCCTAAAATGCAGAAACTTCAAGAAAGAACAAAAATGTAATAAATAAGCAGAAGCTGGTGGGTGAGCAACACATGAACTACGTTGACAAAAGTATTCCCGCGAAACGTGTTGGAGATGGCTGCAAGTAAGCACTGTTTACATTCTTTATTTCCGCCAGAGGTATGCAGGTGACGTGACGTCCGCTCCCTTTGGTTGCAGATGCCAAAGACCTTTTTAAAATCTTATCATGTTTAAGCTCAGAGAAACATCGCACAAATTCATCGTTATCAAAATCTTATGTTTAAGATCAAAGAAACATCTCACAAAGTCATCGTTATCATAATCGTTGTCGTTATAGTCATCGTCATCGTCGTTGTCGTCGCAAAGTAATTCCGCCAGAATTTTCAGACATTTTGCATTGAGAAAAAGAAACCCTAGAAAGCTTGCTTACGACTAACAAGAGAAGCAAACATGATGTACAAAAATATATTCATAAGTAATTCCATTTACGCACATACAAATCAATACATATTTCATTCGATTTTCTGGAAGCTGTACCATGTGGAAGAAAACACTCACTCGCGACGGGTTACTCACGACAAATGCATGCAAACACTCCTGTCGGGTCAGTCGCACACCAATGGCAGTTTAACGTGAAACAGTAATACCAAAAACTACTCCGATTACACTATTTCAGACATGTAGACAGTTAAAGAAAAGAAATTGTTTTGTTCAGAAGCTATTTTAGCGGTAAAACTCTCGCACGCAAACGGTTCAGGCGTAGTCCACGAGCTCTCTTGTTGTCCTCCCCCTTCTATAAGTACCAGGAGTGCAACGATGAAAAAAAAATGTTTTACAACCCCTACCAGAGGACCTAACAAGTTTTGCCGCCCCTGTGGAGCTGGTACCCGATTCGGGCCGCACCCCTCGTACCCCACATTGCTACACCACTGCTTGTGTGGGCAATGCGTTTGGTATGGAGAAAGCGGGAGCAGCGATAATGATCTGGGCGGCGACTCACTCGTGTTCGATAATATCATCGACAGTCTGAACTCCTTCGATATTAATAAACTTTTTGGAGCTAGTCTCGCATGTGACTTCATGAAAGTCACAAGTTGTGCTAAGAAGGGAATAGCACCGGTGAAATTTGAGAATTTGTGATAAGTTCCTATGGGACAAAATTGCTGAGGTCATCAGTCGCTAGGCTTACACACTACTTAATCTAACTTGCGCTAAGGACAACACACACATCCATGCCCGAGGGAGGACTCGAACCTCTGACGGGGGGAGCCACGCGAACCGTGGCAAGGCGCCTAAGACCACGCGGCTACACCATGCTGCTACGCGCCAGTGAACAATAATGTTGCACTACTGGCCATTAAAATTGCGACACCACGAAGATGATATGTTACAGACGCGAAATTTAACCGACAGGAAGAAGATGCTGTGATATGCAAATGATTAGCTATTCAGAGCATTCACACAAGGTTCACGCCGGTGGCGACACCTACAACGTGCTGACATGAGGAAAGTTTCCAACTGATTTCTCATACGCAAACAGCAGCTGACCGGCGTTGCCTGGTGAAACGTTGTTGTGATGCCTCGTGTAAGGAGGAGAAATGCGTACCATCACGTTTTCGACTTTGATAAAGGTCGGATTGTAGCCTATCGCGATTGCGGTTTATCGTATCGCGACATTGCTGCTCGCGTTGGTCGAGATCCAATGACTGTTAGCAGAATATGGAATCGGTGGGTTCAGGAGGGTAATGCGGAACGCCGTGCTGGATCCAAACGGCCTCGTATCACTAGCAGTCCAGATGAGAGGCATCTTATCCGCATGGCTGTAACGGATCGTGCAGCCACGGCTCGATCCCTGAGTTAACATATGGGGACGTTTCCAAGACAACAACCATCTGCGCCAACAGTTCGACGACGTTTGAAGCAGCATGGACTATCAGCACGGAGACCATGGCTGCGGTTACCCTTGACGCTGCATCATAGACAGGAGCAACGAACCTGGGTGCACGAATGGCAAAACGTCATTTTTTCGGATGAATCTAGGTTTTGTTTACAGCATCACGATGATCGCATCCGTGTTTGGCGACATCGCGGTGAACACACAATGGAAGCGTGTATTCGTCATCGCCATACTGGCGTATCATCCGGCGTGATGGTATGGGGTGCCATTGGTTACACGTCTCTGTCACCTCTTGTTCGCATTGACGGCACTTTGAACAGTGGACGTTACACTTCAGATGTGTTACGACCCGTGGCTCTACCCTTCATTCGATCCCTGAAAAACCCTACATTTCAGTAGGATAATCCACGACCGCATGTTGCAAGTCCTGTACGGGCCTTTCTGGATACAGAAAATGTTCGACTGCTGCCCTGGCCAGCACATTCTCCAGATCTTTCACCAATTGAGAACGTCTGGTCAATGGTGGCCGAGCAACTGGCTCGTCACAATACGCCAGTCACTACTCTTGATGAACTGTGGTATCGTGTTGAAGCTGCATGGGCAGCTGTACCTGTACACACCATCCAAGCTCTGTTTGACTCAATGCGCAGGCGTATCAAGGCCGTTATTAGGGCCAGAGGTGGTTGTTCTGGGTACTGATTTCTCAGGTTCTGTGCACCCAAATTGCGTGAAAATGTAATCACATGTCAGTTCTAGTATAATATATTTGTCCAATGAATACCCGTTTCTCATCTGCTTTTCTTCTTGGTGTAGCAATTTTAATGGTCAGTAGTGTAGTTTGATGACAGAAATGAAGCTACGCAATTTTGTTGCAAAGTAGATGAATTAATGGTGCAATTTTATTAAATGAGTTTAGTAGTCAGTGGAACTGACAATTAGTGTTTAATCATGCGCCAGCTTGCATCAGGCTAATACTTTTTGTGTTTGGAAGATCGCTCTGATGTTGAATAGAATAAATTCTAATTAAAGCTCAAATCGATCCAAGTGTTGCCTAATTTATTTAGATTGGTGCATATATTTGCTGAACGTTCTATCCTTTTCAGCTAGTTGCTGCTATTTTAGGAGCAGAATATTACGGATGTGCGTGGGTACCCATGGGCAACGCAGAACAATTCTTCCGCGCAGTCATATGTTTCGTCGTACTATGGGAAAGTGATAACGTAGGGAGCAGTAGGTGTTCAGTATTTTTGATCCTCTAAACCTCGTTTGTGAAGTCACAAGGGTAATACTAAAAAGTCATAGGATATGATAAGGTCACGTAAAATCAGTATTACGGAAAGCAAATGGAATATTAGATATGTTGGAAGAGATTTAGGAAAATGCAATGCATCCGTAGAGGAAGTAACATACAAGTTGCTCGTGTGGTCAGTTCTAGAATATTGTTCCATTATCAAGCAGCCATGGCAACCAACGAACGAATTGGAAAAGTGCTTTTAGAATCGTAAAAGATCGGCGTTGGCCATATGATACTAGGGCGTGTTCCATTTATATGATGACCGCACATGCATGGTTGGGGGTCCCACGTCTCCCTGTTAACACTCAATTGGATGCACCTCAAATAGGCGTGTGGATAGTCGTACCTGGATAGTCGCTATGGATCTGAGAGATCCACACGAGGCAAATGTATAATTTTATTTGAAAAAAAGTAAACTTTTCATTCAAAATGTGGAACATGAGGCATGATTGTCTTTAATTGTCCATATGTATATGAACAAAATGGAACAAAAAATACGTAACATTTTGTGCTTCATCAGTTGTATCATTTTCCATATTTTCCATGAATCTGGGAGTTAGCAATTATAAATTGACTGTCTGCTAACTCTTTGATAACTTGTATATGGAAATAAATTCCCTGATAACATCTTAGAAATACAAATTTCACAATGTATCAACGATAACACTAGGAACAATCACTTTCAAAGCGATCAAAGTACAGTTCTTATGAAAGTTGAAAAATTCAATCATTATCGAAGCAATACGATGACTGGAACTAAGAAAAATATCACTCAGTTATACGAATATGTGTTGCCTGTTCTTTCGAAATCCGCAGCTGAGACTTATTACATGTAAACTGAAGGTGGAGGGAGAGAACGGAAAGGAAAGGGAACGGATTAATGATGTCAGCTGCATCGGAACGTTACAAGTAATCAGCGGAGATGAATGAAGATGTGTGCCGGACCAGGATTCGAACCCGAGATTTTTTGCTGACTAGACAGGTGCGTTAACCACTGCCCCTCCAGGGACACAGTGTTTATCGGAACTGCACGGACTATCTCGGTACGTCCACCCTTCTACTGAGCGCCACCTATTCGCAGTCCCTGTCCATTTCCTCCTTGGTAGCTACTCTGAGATTCTTGCACGAAAAAAAAAAGGATCAAATGGTTCTGAGCACTATGGGGCTTAACAAATGAGGTCATCAGTCCCCTAGAACTTAGAACTACTTAAACCTAACTAACCTAAGGACATCACACACAGCCATGCCCGAGGCAGGATTCGAACATGCTACCGTAGCAGTCGCGCGGTTCCGGACTAAAGCGCCCAGAACCGCTCGGCCACCGCGGCCGGCGCGGGGAGTGAGAAAACTTGGATTTCATGTTCGAGCGTCTGCTTATAAGCCACACATCACGCCGGTGAATGCGAAACGACGCCTCACTTGGTGTAAGGAGCGTAAACATCCGACGATTGAACAGTAGAAAAAACGGTGTGTGGAGTGGCGAATCACGGTACACACCGTGGCGATCCGAAGGGAGGTTGTTGGTTTGGCGAATGCCCGGTGAACGTCATCTGCCAGCGTGTGTAGTGCCAACAGCAAAATGGGGATGGCCACTGCATCTTTCAACAAGAACAGACACCGTGCATAAATATAACTGATTCGCCTAGATGGGCAATAGATTCACCTTCTTGATTGTGGATGCACAAGAACGTTCCGCCTCCTGTGGGAATTCCAGAGAAGCAAAGAAGGAGGAAATGGACATGAACGGTGAATAGGTGGCGCTCAGTGGGGATGTGGGTCGGTCATGAGGTGTACCAAGACAGTCCGTGCAGTTGCAATAAACACTGTGTTCCTGGTGGCGCAGGGTTTAATGCACCTGCCTATTAAATAAGAGCTCCCGGGCTCGAATTCCGGCCTGGCACACGATTTCACTCTCATCGCCACTCATTCGTGTAAGGTCCCGATGCAGCTGACATAGCTAATCCCTTCCTTTCCCTTTCCTTTCGTTTCCCCCCCCCCCCCCCCCCCTCCGCCTTCAGTTTACATATAAAATATCACTCAGTCGTCGTCCCAACAGTTTCTTTTCTTTTTCACAATCATCAGTAAACACAAAGGCACAGTGGCGAAGGCGCGAGCATAAACCACACTGTTTTCATGTGTACTTTGTCAGTCATCTTTTCTTAGTTCTGAGAGAGATGCGGCAGCAGTTCCGGGCACTCACTTCAGAAGAGTTGGGTTCAGCAGAAGTGCAAGTCGAAGAGGGATCAGCAACTCTGGGTAGGGCTTCTGCAGTTCTTATACAAATGGACTATGACGGATTGGAGGCCAACTGTCGCCTCACCAACTGTGCTTCCCAAGCTTCACAAGGTGATCAAAAGTATCCGGACACTGCCAAAAAGATACATTTTTCATGTTGGGCGCATTGTACTGCCAACTACTGCAGGGTACTCCATGTCAGCGACCTCAGTAGTCATTAGACATCATGCGTGAGCAGAATGGGGAACTCCGCGAAACTCACTGACTTCGAACGTGGTCAGGTGATTGGGTGTCACATGTGTCATACGTCTGTACGCGAGATTTCCACAGTCCTAAACATCCCTAGGTCCACTGTTTCAGATGTGATATTGAAGTGGGAATGTGAAGGGACACGTACAGCACAAAAGCGTACAGGCCCACCTCGTCTGTTGACTGACGGAGACTGCCGACAGTTGAAGACGGTCGTAATGTGTAATAGGCAGACATCTGTCCAGACCATCACACAGAAATTCCAAACTGCATCACGATCCACTGGAAGTACTATGACAGTTAGCTAGGATGTGAGGAAACTTGGATTTCATGGTCGAGCGGCTGCTCATAAGCCACACATCACGCCGGTAAATGCCAAACGACGTCTCGCTTGGGGTAAGGAACGTAAACATCCGAAGATCGAACAGTGGAAAAACGTTGTGTGGAGTGACGAATCACTGTACACAAGGTGGCGATCCGATGGCAGGGTGTGTGTATGGCGAATGCCCGGTGAACGTCATCTGCCAGCTTGTGTAGTGCCAACAGTAAAATTCGGAGGGGGTGGGGTTATGGTGTGGTCGTGTTTTTCATGGAGGGAACTTTCATCCCTTGTTGTTTTGCGTGCACTATCACAGCACAGGCCTACATTGACGTTTTAAGCACCTTCTTGCTTCCCACTGTTGAAGAGTAATTCTGGGATGGGCATTGCATGTTTCAACACGATCGAGCACCTGCTCATAATGCACGGCCTGTGGCGGAGTGATTACACGATAATAACATCCATTTAATGGACTGGCCTGCACACAGTCCTGACCTGAATCCTATAGAACACCTTTTGGATGTTTTGGAACGCCGACTTCGTGCCAGGCCTCACCGACCGACATAGATACCTCTCCTCAGTGCAGCACTACGTGAAGATCAGGCTGTCATTCCCTAAGGTACCTTCCAGCATCTGATTGAACGTATACCTGCGAGACTGGAAGCTGTCATCAAGGCTAAGGGTGCCCAACGCCCAACTATATTAGAGCATTACGGATGGAGGACGCCACGAATTTGTAAGTCATTTTCAGCCAGGAGTCCGGATACTTTTGATCATATAGCGTAATTGTGAATAAGTCGACGTCGTATTTTTTCATTCCCATTCGATAAATTAATTGTTTGAGAACGGATCACAATAATATTGAGAACTGAATAAAATACAACCATACTACCTCTCCTCGTTCCTCTTTGAACGTTGTAGGATGAGCACATCTTATCAATATCTTCCAGTCCAGTTTTGTGCTGGTTGTAGTATTTTACCATCTCCTTTTTTTTATCTGCAAAGAATGCCGTACGGATGACATAGTAATAAGCATCCCTGGAGTAGAGAAAGAACTGGAAAAGTTGAAAACAAATAAGTCGGCAGATCCGGATGGAGACCCAGTTCCGTTTTACAAAGAGTATTCTGCTACATTTGCCACTTACTAGTTTGCATTTATCGCTAATCTCTCGCCCGTCGCAAAGTCCCAAGTGACTGGAAAAAAGCACAGGTGACTCCTGTTTATAAGAAGGGTAAAAGAAAGAAACTGAAAAATTACAGACCCATATCCTTAACATCGGTTTGCTGTAGATTTCTAGAACATTCTGAGGTCGAATATAATCAGTTTCCCAGAGACCGAAAAGGTTATGTCCACGAATCAACACTGTTCAAGGAAAATGTGACAGAATCTCTGTTATTTTCTGTATACGTAAATGATTTGGTGGATTGGGTGGGCAGCAATCTGCGGTAATGATACTGTGGTGTACTGGAAGGTGTTGAAGATGGCTAACTGTAGGAGGATACAAGATGATTTACGCAAAATTTTTAGTTGGTGTGAAGAATGGCAGCTAGATCTAAATGTAGAAAAATGTACATTTATGCGGATGGGTAGGAAAAACAAATCCGTAATGTTCGGATACAGCATTAGTAGTGTCCTGCTTGACACCATCGCATCGTTTAAATATGTGGACGTAACGTTGCAAAGCGATATGAAATGGAACAACCACGTGAGGATTGTGATTGGGAAGGTGACTGGTCGACTTCGGTGTAATGGGAAAATTTTAGGAAACTGTGATTCTTCCGTAAAATAGATTGCTTATAGGACGCTTGTGACAGTTGAAGCTCAGAGGGAGACAATTACGGGCTGTATTGTGGGTAATAAAACATTTCCAATTGAAAACGATGCAGGAGCACCTTCATTGCCCCTGCAGAATGCGGCTGAGAATTGTCTTGAAGAAGAAAACGCACAACAGTTATGTAATGTTGGCTGCATACCTTCAGGCGAAATTTCTCACCAGGCCCTCTTACTTGGCGGGAGAGACTGTTGTTCTAGGTATCTTATGTGCTCCCTGTGTGTTCACAACTAAAAAGAACGACGTAATGCGATCGATGGGCATACTGGACACACTGCCCAACACACCTGTTCAAAACTTCATCGGATTTTCACTGTGGTTTCCATTTTGGAACCGAACGTTCCTTACTTTCCCAATTACCCTCGTATATCAAGAAAGAACATGTGACGTACTGGCACCCGCGCGAAAGCGGAAATGCTACAACACAACGGGACATGGACTCGACTAACGTCTGAAGTAGTGCTGGAGCAAACTGAAACCATGGATCCTGCAGGGCTGTCCATAAATCCGTAAAAGTACGAAGGTGTAGAGATCTCTTCTAATCTACACGTTGCAAGGCATCCCACATATGTTCAATAATGTTCATGTCTGGGGACTTTGGTGGCCAGTGAAAGTGACTGAACTCAGAAGAGTGTTCCTGGAGCCACCCTGTAGCAATTCTAGACGTGTGGGGTGTCGCATTGTCCTGCTGGAATTACCCAAGTACGTCGGAATGCACAATGGACACGAACGGATGTAGGTGACCAGACAGGATGCTTACGTACGTGTCACCTGTCAGAGCCGTATCTAGACGTATCAGGGGTCCCATACCACTCCAACCGCACACACCCTACACCACTATCGAGTCTCCACCAGCTTGAACAGTCCCATGCTGACATGCAGAGTCATGGATTCATGGGGTTGTCTCCATCTGCTCGATACAATTTTAAACGTGACTCGAATAACCAGGCAATATGTTTCCAGTCAAAAACAGTCCAATGCCGGTGTTGACGGCCCAGAAGAGGCGTAAGGCTTTGTGTTGTGCAGTCGTCAAGGGTACACGAGTAGGCCCTCAGTTCCGCAAGAACATATCTATGATGATCTATTGAATGGTTCGCACCCTGACCCTTGTTTATGGCCCAGCATTGAAATCTGCAACAATTTGCGGAAGGGCTGCACTTCTGTCACGTTGAACGATTCTCTTCAGTCGACGTTGGTCCTGTTCTTGCAGGATATTTCTCCGGCCGCAGCGATGTTGGAGATTTGATGTTTTACCAGATTCCTGATATTCACGGTACACTCATGAAATGGTCGTAAGGGAAAATCCCCACTTCATTGCTACCTCGGAGATGCTTTGTCATATCGCTCATGAGCCGAGGTTCAAATTCAATTAATCTCGATAACCTGACATTGTAGCAGCAGCAACCGATCTAACAACTGCGCCAGTCACTTGTTGTGTTATATAGGCGTTGCCGACTGCAGCGCCGTATTATGGCTATGCTAGTTTCTTTGGCACTTCAGTGTATAACCAGAGGTAGCCATGTTTGTATTCAAGTCGGAACAGCAAATGAAGTGCGAAAACGATTTGTAAGTGCAGAAAAGCGGCCAAAAGAAACAGAGACTACAGTTTCATCAGCTTATGTCGAAGAAATGGGGCTTCAGTCAAGGCTACAACTTAGTAACATCGACACCATCCCACAGAAGTGCGGAGCAGTAACTGCACCGCATTAGGAGAAAATACGAGTACATAGGATCTACGCAGACTCATACCGATTCTGCAGGAGTATTGTTTCTAGAAAATAATTTATTGTTGAATGACAGCACCAGATTTTTATTTGCAGTTGATAACAGTGGACCGAGAGAGAATATTGGTGTCTGTTACTCAGGTTGTGAAAAATTCTTTGTGGATGGGACGTTCAATAGTTCGAACAAATTGTTTGGAGGATTGTATATGCTTTACACCTTATAGTGCAAGTTCTTGGAAGGAAACGAACACTATTCCAGTTGTCTATCTTTTTCTGCGACAGAAAAAGTGAAAAATATTATCTTTTTATTTAACTCTTAAAACCTTGAATGGGCCCTTGCTTCTCTCATTATGGACAATGAAACTGCTACAGTCCAATCAGCTAGAAGTTTGTTTCCTCAACAGATATTGTCGGTTGCAATTTCCAATTTAATCACTATCTGTGGAGAGAAATTCACTGTTGCGGCCGTTTCCTGCCTACAAGGAAAGCGAAGAAATACACTGTTACATGAGAAAGTGTTCAGCTCTAGCACTCATAGATCTTCCCCTGGAAATGTTGGGTGATGTTTGGCTGTCTAGGTAGGAGAGCACATCTGAAAACCAAAAGTTTCAGGACTCACACGATTATTTCTGGACCAGTGGTTCGATAACATGCCTATTCCATAACTGCAGTGGTACACCCCATCACACTAACAACGTCTCTGAAGAATGAAACCGAGGGATGAATATATTATTGTCAGAAATTCGTCCAAATGTTTGCTCAATAATAAAAATCTTCGAGATGACTTGTTTGGCTGATTAATGTCAGATCTCGATGGGAAAAGAAAAAAAGAAACTATACTAAACTCTACTAAACTCCGTCGGAACAGGCCATGGAAGCCCAACGGTACCACCGGCCACCGTGTCATCCTCAGCCCATAGACGTCACTGGATGCGGATATGGAGTGGCATGTGGTCAGCACACAGCTCTCCGGGCCATATGTCAGTTTACGTGTTTGCCTCACAAGGGCTGAGTGCACCCCACTTGACAGCAGCGCTGAGCAGACCGGATGGTCGCCCATCCAAGTGCTAGCCGTGCCCAACAGCGCTTAACTTCGTTGAACTGACGGAAACTGGTGTTACCACTGCGACAAGGCCGTTGGGGAGGGGGGGGGGGAGGGGAAGTCAGCAATTAAGACTGACGAAATTACTGCAAATGCTTTAAAAGGCTCCGCATTGACGGTAACTGTTACGCCATCGCCAACGTAGCCCCTGCGGGCCGGCAACACGTCTAACACCACACAGGACCGAGGTTGTCTATGCCCAAGGTGTAAGCAATGGTAAAAATTGGCTGTTTTGGAAACAGACATTTCGCGTACTACTTCCTACAGAGGGAGATGGAGATGGCCTGCAGAAAGTGTTACTACACCAACATCTGATTGGGTGACCAATGCTACTTAAAGGCTAGAACCAGCACTGGACGTCAGTTCACGCCGAATACTGACCTCAAGGACGTCTCCACGGAAGACTACGTCTTCGCCATCGGAATAGGACTTGGAATTAAGTGTATGTGTGTTACCTTACGCTATTGTGGGAAACTTAGATGTTATCTTTTGTTGCCTCTAGTAGGAAGCTTTTACTGGCTTGGTAATTGGGACTTTTCGTTGATATTCAGTCATTTCCATGAGGACTCACGTAAATAAAAGTAGTGTTGTAATAACTTTCAAATTGTCAGTTACAACACAAGTGGTGACGAATTTGTGCCTGCGTGTCTTCATCATGGCGGAAATAGTGCTCCAGCAGCTGATCCAAACTGTGCACGATTTACTACAAGGTCTTCAACAGTTTTGCCAGAAATCTCAGGATACACAGGAAAGTTTCATTACGGAACTCTTGAAAAACCAACCGGTTCCGCCGCCCCAGCCGTTTCCCGTTTTCAACGAGGATACTGAAGACTGGGAAACATACGCGAAGTGGCTCCTGCAGCATTTTCACATCCACCAGGTTATCCAAGAGGCTGCTCGTCGTTCCTACTTTTTGTCTTGGAACCATTCCACAGTGTATGTTCTCTTGACGAAACTACAACCTCGACCTCCGGATTTCTTGACTTTTTCCCAGATTTGTGTGGTTCTCAAAGCTTAATACCAACGACGGTTCCACATGTTGGCTGCCCGGGTCGAATTCTACCAGTGTCGCAAAAAGGCATGCCACTCCTATCGCCAGTGGGCAGCGGAACTGCAACGTCTCAAACAGAAGTGTCACTTCACCATATGGGTCTCCAAAGAATCCTACATGGACGAGATGGTCCGCGACCACCTCATCCAGGCCACCCATGACGCGACTATCCAACGCCACGCCCTCAGACTATACGATCCTACTCTGGACCAGATCATTGATCTGGCATTCAAGTACGAAGTCTCTACAGCGGCCGTCAAGCGTTTGGAATCCTGGGCAAGGGCGTCCCTCTGAGATCACGACGCCTCGGAGCCTGTTGCCTCACTGGCAGAGGTCGAAGACGTTGCATCTGTCTGTTCTGATGACTGACGCCGGCCGCCAGGTTCAGCACAGCGTTGGCAGGGCAGCCGCCCTGTCCAGGACTTCGCACCCTCCACTGGCTCAGCAGGTCTGGTGCAGACCGTCAGTGCACAGAGGGCCCCGCGCCCTCGTCAGTGCCACCAGTCCCTCCAGCTGCTGTCCTGACCATGATGCTTTCAGGATCATGCACGAGAAGACTGCTCTGACAGGTGGTCATATTGTACACAGTGTGCACCCATAACAGAGATGTCAGTTCGGTCTGCCCCTCTCGGCAGCCTCCTCCTCCTCCTCCTCCAGCCAATGATCGTCGGGGGGCTGCTACCCATCGACATCAACCATGCGCAATCTTCGGGATCTTCCAAGCTGATGATCGATGTTCAGGTCAACGGTCGGCCGCCCCAGATGCAGGTGGATACCAGAGCAGCGGTCTCACTGAGCAACTATTCCTCTTATGCGAAGATTGGGGCGCCCCCCCCCCCTGGAGCTCACACTTTGGCGCCTCCTTACATATAATAAGCAAGCGATCGCTCTCTTGGGTCAGTGCACGGCTTCCATCCTGTATAAATCGGTTTGACGGGAAGTTATCTTCCTTGTGGTCAACAATGCAGCCACTGCGGACCTCTTTGAGTTGGATGCCTTCCGTGCCTCTGGCTTTGCCATCGACGACAATGTTCATGTGGTGTCTTCCCAGGTTCTGTACCGTAGTCGATACCTTGTGCACGGAATTCCAGGACCTCCTCTCTCTGGGCGTCGGCTGTGCTCAAGATTTTCAGCTGTCGCTCCAGCTGAAAGCTTCTGCCCACCCGAAGTACTTCCACACTTGGCAGGTTCCCCTCGCCCTCTAGCATCCTCTTAAACAGGAACTGGACTGTCTCATCACGGAGGGAGTCATCACACTGGTTCGTTAAAGTAACTGGGCGACACCCCTGGTCGTCCTCAAGAGACCAGATGGGCGTCTTTGGGTTTGTGGCAAATTCAAGGCTACACTAAACCCTCAGCTACAGGTTGAAGACTATCCCCTTCCCTGTCCTGAGGACCTGCTCTCCAACCTCGCTGTGGGACATTTTTTTTCGAAGATCGATCTCGCCGAGGCCTACCTCCAAATACCTTCTGATGAGCCTTCTACTCACTTGGCCGTCATCAACACAATTTTTGGCTGTTCCGGTTGAACCGCCTCATGTATGGCATCAGTAGTGCACCGGCCATCTTTCAGCGTTACTTGGAACAGCTCTTGTGGGATGTGCTCAGATGTATAAACTACCTCGATGACATCGTCGTCACCGGCTGTACCGTGGATGAACATCTCAGTCATCTGCGACAATTGTTCCTGGGCTTGTGGACTGCGGGCCTAAAATGCGACCTTGCTAAATGCTCCTGTTTTCAACCTGCTATCTCCTATCTGGGTCACATTTCCCGAAATGGTGTATCTCCTACCTCCTCCTACGTCGCCGCTATAGAGGCGCTTTCTCGTCCGAGCGACGTCCACCAGTTGCGGTCTTTCATGGGTAAAATTGCGTGCTATCGAAAGTTCATGCCCTCCGTCACTCACGTTGCAGCGCCCTTCCTTCGCCTATGCCGAAAGACCATGCCATTTCATTGGTCCCTGGCCTGTGAATCAGCTTTCCAAACCTTAAAGTGAGGGTTGCACTCGGCGAGTGTCTCATGCCGTATACCCCCTCTCTTCCTCTTCTCTTGTCTATGGATGCCTCAGACTATGGTGTTGGGGCTGTCTTTTTGCACTGTCTACCAGATGGATTGGAATGTCCTGTAGTGTACATATCTAAATCCCTTACAGAGGCCCAATGCAAATATTCCCAAATTGAGAAGGAGGCCCTCGTCATCATATTTGCCTGTACCAAATACCTCCCATGCCATTATGGTACGTCTTTTCGTTTAATCACTGACCATAAGCCCCTTGTGGCCTTATTTTCACCAGCAGCCCAGTTACCCACGAAGACTTCCCACCGTCTGCAGCGATGGGCCCTATTCCTTTCACGTTTTAGGTACACCATCCATTTCTGGCCCACTGCCCAGCACGTCAATGCCGATGCCTTGTCTTGGCTCCCCTCCGGCCAGGATTCGGCATTCGACTCATCGGACATCCTAATTTTTCAGGTCGATGAAGACATACAGGAGGCGTTAGTGGCATTCTCTGTCACAGCTGCGCGGGTGGCCGCCACGACAGCTGCGGATCCGCTCCTGCAACTGGTGCACCGCTATGTTCTCCACGGCTGGCGGACGCTTCCTCCGCCTCGTGCCCAGGCTGACCTCCGATTCTTTTTCTCCATCTGCCATCAACTGGTGGCCACTGACGGGGTGGTCCTCCATGTGGAACATGATGCCAATCCACGAGTCATCGTACCAAATTCCCTGCAGTCCTGGCTTCTCAGCGTCTTACATCAAGGTCACTGGGGTATTGCCCGGGTGAAAACCCTTGCATGTCGCAATGTCTTCTGGGTAGGCATGACGGCGGACGTGAAGCGCATGGTCCGGGGTTGTCAGATGTGTACCCAGGCCCTTCCTGCTCCACGCCGGTCCTTCCAACCCTGGCCGGCCGCTTCCCTCCACTGGGAACGCATCCATATGGATTTTGGGGGACCCTTCCTTGGCGGTTACTGGTTGTACGTCACAGATGACTGCTTCCACTTCCCTTTCATTGTCTGATTCTCCTCTATCACCATGGAGACTACTATCATGGCACTATCAAAAATACTTTCCATTGAAGGCCTTCCCGTCACCTTGGTTGCTGATAACGGTCCACAACTTCACAGTCAAGAGTTCGCCAAATTCTGCCACGATAATGGTATCCACCTTGTGTTTACCCCGCCTTTTCATCCACAACACAATGGCGGGGCGGAGAGCCTTGTTCGTACATTTAAAACTCAGATGCTGAAGTACACGGAGGACCGTTCTCCGGAAGACGCTCTTATGTTATTTCTCAGTTCCTACAGGTCCACGCCAGAGGGTGACAAGAGTGCAGCCGAACTGCTCCATGGTCGTCAGCCTCGGATTCTACTCCATCTCCTCCTGCCGTGGGTGGCACCTCGCGCCTGGCCCGGTGATTCCAGATATTCATCCGGCTCCACAGTGTGGGCGCGCGGTTTTGGGTACCGGCCCCGGTGGCTGCCGGGGGTCGTTCTCCGGCCCCGTGGTCGACAACTGTTCGACATCCGCCTGGACGACAGGATGGTTTCGCGTCACCGCAACCAACTTCGTTCCCGTTTCGTCAGCTGCAGGCCCTAACGCCGGCTTCTCTCTCTCTCCCGGTGCCGGTCCCTTCCATGAGGCCTCTCTTGCTGCCTTCTCCTCAGTTAGTGGGGTATCTTCCAGGAAATGGCCAACGGCCGCCGGCTGCTAGCTCCGCGCCACCGCCGCCTCCTCCGGACCTGGGGCAACCCCGGGATCTTCCCCGAGATCCATTTCCCGGACCCTCTTCGGCGGCGCCCCGGTTGGACGACGCGAACATTCCCATCCCGCTTGCCCAGCTCACCGTCGCCTTGCAACCGCTTCATGCGGAAGACGGCGTCCTACTCACCGGCGACCGGTTTCCACCGCCTCCTTCAGGACGACTTAGTTGCCGATCGGCCTACGGCACCAGGCTACATTGATGCTCTCTCCCCCGCGGACGCCCGTTCCGCTCCAGCTCTTCCAAGGGGGGTAGGGGTGTTACGCCGCCGCCAAGGTAGACCCTGAGGGCCGGCAACACATCTAACACCACAAAGGACCGAGGTTGCCTATGCCCAAGGTGTAAGCGCTGGTAAACATCGACTGTTTTGGTGTTTTGGAAACAGACATTCCGCGTACTACTTCCTGCAGAGGGAGTTCGAGATGACCAGCAGAAAGTATTACTACACCAACATCTGATTGACAGGCCAATACTATTTAAAGGCCAGAACCAGTACGGGACGTCAGTTCACGCCGGATACCGACCTCAAGGGCGTCTCCACAGAAGACTACGTTTCCGCCATCGAAATAGGACTTGGAATTAAGTGTATGTGTGTTACCTCGGACTCTTGTGGGAAACTTAGAAGTTATCTTTTGTTGCCTCTAGTAGGAAATTCTTACTGGCTTTGTGATTGTGACTTTTCGTTGTTATTCAGTCATTTCCATGTAGACTCACGTAAATAAAAGTTGTGTTGTAAAAACTTTCAAATTGTTAGTTATATGAGTAAACTAAAATCATTTCTGACTTGTGTGACTTGTGCACATAAATTACAGTGAAGAAGGAAACGTCACAAGCACTGGAAATTATATAAATACTGAAAAGTAGTTTAATTCGCGTCATACTCTTTGGCTATCTTGTAAATAAGTTTAATAAGGGGCGAAATGAGACTACCTACTTGTAGTTTCCCTTGGAAACGACAGAAATGCGGCAAAATGTCTGTTGCAATTTGTAAAATACTCGCAAATGAAGACCGAAAAGAGCCTCTTAAAGGCCATGCCTCTTGTAGGAAATCATTTCGGCATTCCCCTTGAGAGATTCTATGAATAAAAATCTGTTTGAGTGGACACCGAACACAAAATCGTTGCCGAGGAAACACAGGGAAATGACAAGTAACGGAATCCATTCATTCTCTCTCCGGTGGAAAACCGCTTATTCCAGCAAGAACTCCAGGTTACGTAGGACTGTCACTCTATACAAGTGTCACTTCGTACAAATTCCAACCCCGCACTAACCTTTCTACTGCTTTTTATGCCGTGAGGTGGGGGGCAGGGGGGCGGGGGGGGGGGGGCAACTCCGCGGCTCTTAGGTTGTCCATTCTGAAATGGTGCCACTCGAGCACACCGAGAAAAGAGGTCTTACTTCGTGCCAGTGTGGTCACAAAGCCAATGTGAAGCAAAAAGGTTATTTTTCTTCAATGGTTCACGCCATCTTGGGACTTGATCTCTCATTATATGTTTAGTGGGTATCAAAATTATTGGAACCTTATTTGATGATCCTATGCTTCAACAACACATCGGCCGGTCCGGAATCCGTAGCAAAATTGATGTCCTAGAAGAAATTTCCTTATTAAGTTTTCCAACTCATTTATTATGCACGCTATCGAAGCGTGATCGTAGTCAATGATTTCATAATATCCCCTTCTGCGCGAATCTTGATTGGCTTTTATGTCAGCTGAATAATTCCCGTTGTAAGGGCTGGAGGAAATGGTCGCTAAGGCTTCACCATGAGTTTGTGAAACATCTAAGAAAATTCTCAGATTCATGATTGTACTACTCTGTTAAAGAACTCTTTTATGTATTTATTTATCTATTTCTTTATATGTTATTTATTTAGCCTGGCCAGATTAGAACCTTACGGCCTTCTCTTACATCTGACCAGGTAATAACTGACACTAATAATACTAATGATAAAAATACTAAAGGTCCTTAAAAATTATACAGATTAGTTTAGCACATTTGATCCCATGTTTAGTATTATAGAAGCGGATGGGATAAAGAAAGAGGAGAAGATGGAAATGGCAGAGAGAGTGACTGTTAGGAAGAACCGAATTCAAATAAAGAACTCTGCTGACATCGGGGAGGGAAAAGGTTTGACGAGAGTAAGTTGTAGGCTAGTATATGGAAGAGATATCTATTGTGATATAAGGAGGGGCCAATAACTGTATTTTGAAGTTTGGAAGAAATTTAATTTCTTGAAATTTTGATGAAGATTTTCCGGAAGAAAGCTTCCTAATACAAAAAATGAGTTAGAGAACATGGGAGAGTTACATGATGGTACAGAGATTATTTTAATTCGTTGAGAACCAATATTTCTGCTGTTTTTTTCGGGTAGCAGTTTTAGAGTTGGAGTTGTATAAGGGGGAGTGCAGTGATCGAGAAGACGATAGAGCAAACATACAACATAACTACTGTGTCCAGACTAAGCGCCTGCGACTCCCGCTTCCCGCGAAGCAGACCGGTACAGCGGGCCCCGGACCGAGTAAGGGTCAGCCTGGCCGGTCATCCCGGAAACACAGACGCTTCCCAGAGACCATCAGGAGGCGTCCACGGCGCCGCAAGAGGTCGCTACAGCCGCAGACCTCTTTCCTTCCGCTCGACACGTGATTGCAAATAGAGTCAGCCATATCCATGCGCCAAGCAGTATTTAGGCTGGCGCAGGAGCCTGGAGAGGCAGTTCCCGCCGAGCAAGCCCACTGGTGTCATCGTAGCCGCCGCGTCTTCGTCCACCGCGTCCTCGTCCACCGCCGCGTCATCGTCCACCGCCATCCTCGCAGGGCCTCTACTTGTCCTCGAACTCCGGTGACCGCAACGTGGACTCCACGCCGCTCTTCACGAGACGCGTGGGGCTTGGTTTGGTGAAGTTGTATGGTTACTACAGACAGTTTATGTGTGGAGGAATCTCTGATTTAGTTATTGGTAGGCTTGGAGGATCAGTCCTACCTCACGAATATTGTTTTGTAAATTTTGAAGAAAGACTTAAGTTTAAATAAAAACGCTATAACTCACACTGAGATTTTCCTATCCGCGAACGGCGGATATAGTAACACTTATCGGCACGTAGCCATGATAATTGTTCATAGACGTGAGCGGGATGATAGAAATGGCGTACGTCACAAATGTATCTCACACAAGCATTCATCGCCAGTTCTAGCCTGCGTGCGGTTTCGTACGTACGTTCTTGGAGAATAGCAACACCATAGTTAAGTATGGGGAGTATAGCTCGCCCGGCTAGCAGCGCGGTCTATCGCGCTGCTTCCCGTGCCGTAAGGCGTACCAGTCCCCGGCACGAGTCCACCTGGCGAATTAGTGTCGAGGTCCGTTGTGCCGGCCAGCCTGTGGATGGTTTTTAAGACGGTTTTTCGTCTGTCTCGGCGAATGTGGGCTGGTTCTCCTTATTCCACCTCACTTACACTATGTCGGCGATTGCTGCGCAAACACTGTCCCCACGTACGCATACACCATAATTGCTCTACCACGAAAACATTGGAGTTACACTCGTCTGGAATAACCCTGGGTTCGGTGTGGGGCGGGGGGGCGGCGGTGAGGTGAGAGTCCTGTTGTGGGGTTTTGAACCTCTGAGGGCTACGCCGGGACGAAGCCTCTCCGTCGTTTCTAGGTCCCAGGTTCAATACACACAATGGGGAGTATTAGTGACTCTAAGACCTTGTTTTTAAGGTTATTGAAAATCTTATATGTTCCGCAATTCTGGAGAGAATCGTGTTGGTACTTACTAATATCATTCTGGTAAGAAGTTCCATCTCATTTACAGATTACTTAACACTATCACGGTCAAAATTTGATAAACAAATTATATTGGTTGGTAGAGGTGACGTTTACTCACGACACGATCAGGATTAGGAGTGTTTGTTTCCATTGTGACAAAAGTAGTGTTGTAGAGCTGGGTTACAAGTTCTAGTTGCATGGTGTCAGTTTAGATGTTCTGGGATCGGAATGCTACTCCTGTGTACCCCTGTGGAGTATGAGTCTTGGGGGTTAAGCGCTGCGACACCTCTGTTGGTCTCTGGTCTCCGTTTATTTTAATGTAATGGAGGGTCACAATATTAGATTTTGGGCATCTCACAGAGGACATGTTGTAGTATTACAGGGCCTGAAAGAAAGACACATCAGGATGTTGCTTTTCATTAGACTCTTGCTGCCAGCCACACTGCCACTGCTCAACAAAAATGACGACTCTGCTGCCGGATTTTTCCATTCATCGAGCTTCCCGATTCACCCCGAGAGAGCGATAAACCCCACCTGGCTGATGTAGGTCAGTGCACCGTCGGGAAATCGATTCACAGAAGTGTGTGAGCGACCCCACCACCTCCATCTCTGACTAACCTGTTGCGTACAGCAACAGGTCTGAGACAACCAGTGCCGAGGACACCTTGCTGTGACTAATGTTTCCTGCCTTGCGTGATCCTGCAAATGCCGACGTGAAACGGCTCCCTCTCCAGCTCTGCTGTTTCAGAGCTGAAGAGATCCTTGTTCGTATAATGTGCCTAGCAGAAAAGCATGTGCTGTTCTGGTCAGACTATGCCACATATTTCATGTAGAGCTATAAATATATCTTAATGGTCAGACGAAGAGAACATGAAGCTTGTTAACGACTACCAGCACTGCATCACTATACACGGTGAGTCACTAACTATTGCCACCTAGAATAACTCCGAAAGTATGATAGTGGCTGAAAAGTTTGTGGGACAAATTTTGGATGGGACAACGGGTGCCACAATATGACGTTGGTTTTTTGTTGCTAGATGGGGTCGCGTCAGAGATATGAAGGTCAACTTTGTTTTTTAGTGGGATGCAATAGTTTGGTAAGTTTTTTTTCTGACAGCGGCTATCGAGACGAATCTAATGATGTGTAACAGCGACGTCTTTGAAGGTCAACTAAGGTCAAAAAAGTGGCATGGACGTCCATTTATAGAAGGTGCCAGAAGTGATGAACATTGGTATCAATGCAGTGCTGCAATCTTCTTATCATGGATTGAGTCGTATTCCTCATCACTTTGGCACTTATCAAAGCACATGCTCTGAGAATTCTCTGTCGTATATCGTGCATATTGTAAATATTCGCCGAATACGGAGTATCAATCTAACGTGCCACTGACATGTAAACATCATTCGACGGTTTCGCAATGGAACACTAATAGGAACGGTAAGACTGGTATCGTCGAATCAAGCGACTGTGAATGATGTATTCCTTTGAAGAACAAGTCGATTTGCTTCGCATTTACGGAGAGTACCGACGAAATTCAGTGAGAGGTAGAGACCTATACGCTGAAAAATATCCTCAACGTACTCACGCTACACGTGGTAAATTTAAATATGTGGACGATAAATTGAGAACAACTGGATCTTTAACGCATCGGAAATATATCGGGCCAAGGAAAGTTACTAACGAGGAAACAAATTGGTTCTCTTGCCGCTGTGGTTCGAGGTCCTTGTGTTAGTTCGCGTCAAATCGCAAGGAGATCTGGCATGAGCCAGAGTAGAGTTGTTAGTGTTCTGCATCGCCACAAATATCATCCTTACCACATCAGTCTCCACCAAGAATTAAATGGTACGGATTGTATGTGTCGCATTGAATTCTGCCGATGGGCTTAACTTCAGATTCAGAGGGATGACAAATTTATTAATTTGATTTTATTTACTGACGAGGCTACATCGATGAACCACGGAGTTGTTAATTTGCATAACACGCATTATTGGGCAACTGAAGTCCATGTTGCCTGCGGAAAGTGTCACACCAAAGACCATGGTCGGTGAATGTATGGTGTGGGATTGCGGAGGACAGATTTATAGGCCCCCATTTCATCGAAGGAAGTCTTAATGGTAGGAAGTACACCACATTCCTGCAAGAGACATTAGGTCTGTTATTGGAAGATATACCTTTAGGACCAAGGAACAGAATGTGGTAACAACACGATGGGTGTCAGGCACATTTTTCGCTAACGGCTAGAAATGAGTTGCAGAGACAATTCCCAAATCGTTGGATTGGACGCGGAGGAGGTGAGTCGTGGCCGGCTCGCTCGCCAGACTTGACGCCTCTGGATTTTTTCTTGTGGGAATTCGTAAAAGACGTTGTTTATAAAGACGTTCCAACTACACCTGAAGATATGCGAGAGAGAACTGTCAGAGCATGAGCTTTGATAAGTGCCGATGTGATAAGGAATACCACTCAATCCATGATAAGAAGATAGCAGCACTGCACTGATACCAATGGTCATCACTTCGAACACCTTCTGTAAATGGACGTCCATGCCACCTTTTTGACCTTCGTTGACCTTCAAAGACCTTACTGTCACACATGATTGGATTCGTCTCAATAGCCGCTATCAGAAAATAGGTACCAAATTATAGCATCTCATTTGAAAAACAAAGTTGGTCTTCATATCTCTGAAGCTACACCAACCAGCAACAAAAAACCAACGTTGTATTATGGCCCCCATTGTCCCATGCTACTTTTGTCCCACAAACTTTTCAGCATCTATCATACTTTCGGAGTTATTCTAGGTGGCAATAGTTAGTGACGCACCCTGTAGACTCAGCATTAGAGAAAACAATGTAGAGAGTAATATCGACTCACGTCAACGCTTGATGTGGGGCGTATGATGTACGCAGGATGTACCAGGAACATGGACAACAGAGTTCGAGACGACTACCAGTGTTCATGGCTTGGTGCGCGCTCTGGGGTTATTGTGCAGTTCAGCCCCCCAACGTCTTCGAGACAAGCACTGTCTGCAGCAGTCGCCACAGTGCTCCACGGTAGAAAATCGCTTTAAGGCCGCTATCTAATGCAAAAATAGCATAAAAAATAGTATTTCACATAGAGTGTAGATTTATGTAGTTTCTCCCTATGCCTGTCTTTCGACTACCTTCATCGCACACTGCAGGGCACGCAAAACTGAACGTTACACGAATCTCCTGCCGCAATGATTGACTGAGAACTCGATAGTTTGCTCAGCGGCAGCACAGTGGTAGACGGCAGTGCCACACCCCCATTGGTGTACTCGTGGTGGGAAGAGCCCTGCTCCATAGCCACCAAACGCCAACTGGTTTAAATCTGACTATAGCGGCGGCCACCAGCAGCGCATCACCCTGTAGGAGCCGGTAGTGCCAGAGACGTATTGACAAGCCAATGGTCAGTGGTAAGGCGCCTATAAACTTGGAAGTAACTTCTGAAAGTATTTGCCGAGGTGTTTCCACTGCAGTAGTGACGTGAAATAGACTAGTGATACACCACAGTCGGCTTCTAGCCGTTGATCCCCATCACCCATACAGCCATACTAGTGATACACAATATGCCTTTGAGAGTAATGATGGGACCTGCAGAATACCATGATATGGCTGCCCACACCACCACACTTCCACCTCGATGCTTAACCACCGAACTCATGCAATCACGATCGTAGCGCTTCTTTTGGCGTTCTCGAGACGTAAACCCGGCCCGGTGTTGGAAATAACGAAAACGTTGACTCGTCGGAGTGTATGACGTGTTTCCATTGATCAGCCGTCCAGAATTTATACTAGTGATACTATATTTTACGCTTCTTTGCGTTGGTTGTCGTCACTAATCGGTTCGATGTAACAGCCCGTCCGTGAATGTTCGCTTTATGGAGTTTTCGGCGGACAATGTTGATAAATACGGGGTCTGACAGATGGCTATTGAGCTCTGAAGTCATTTTAGCCGCCGTAGTTTTGTGTTGTTTTGACACAATTCGTGTTAGCGTATGACAATCTCTATCATTTAGTTTTGGATTGCGCCCACTATTACGTTTACACGGTAATGTCTTTAAGTGTTTTATTTAGGCTGTCATGACTGTTGAAACAGTTGCTCTTAAAACATTCAATAAGTTGGCTGTCTTTGTTACTGATGCTCCAGCTAATCTGGCCCCCACAGCCTACCAGCTATGGAGCTCTGTTAGGTCTATCATTGCACGTCGTCCTCTGCCTCTGAATGCAAATACGAAGTATGCACTATTCGTCAACTACCTGCACTGAGTCCTAGTCCGTACTGAACACTCGAAGTCCGGCGCGACACGTGCCTTACCTGCGTTGTTGACCGTCAAACACAACCATCCCATTACAACCACTGTTCACATTAATTTGCTTATCCCCTTTACGCACGCCTTTTGGTGTCACACTATAGACTGCTATATTAACAAATGCTAGCAGCATTTACGGCATGGAATAGTATATTGTTTCATTATGCTATTTTCATCAGAATAATAAGTATACAGGGTGGTCCATTGAAAGTGACCGGGCCAAATATGTCACGAAATAAGCGTCAAACGAAAAAACTACAAAGAACAAAACTTGCCTAGCTTGAAGGGGGAAACCAGATGACGCTATGGTTGGCCCGCTAGATGGCGCTGCCATAGGCCAAACGGATATCAACTGCGTATTTTTAAAAATAGGAACCCCCATTTTTTTACATATTCCTGTAGTACGTATAGAAATATGAATGTTTTAGTTGGACCACTTTTTTCGCTTTGCGATAGCTGGCGCTGTAATAGTCACAAACGTATAAGTACGTAACATTCCGCCAGTGCGGACGGTATTTGCTTCGTGATACATTACCCGTGTTAAAATGGACCGTTTACCAATTGCGGAAAAGGTCGATATCGTGTTTATATATGGCTATTGTGATCAAAATGCCCAATGGACGTGAGCTATGTGTGTTGCTCGGTATCCTGGACGACATCCAAGTATCCGAACCGTTCGCCGGATAGTTAAGTTATTTAAGGAAACAGGAAGTGTTCAGCCACATGTGAAACGTAAACAACGACCTGCAACAAATGATGATGCCCAAGTAGGAGTTTTAGCTGCTGTCGCGGCTAATTCGCCCATCAGTAGCAGACAAATTGCGCGAGAATCGGGAATCTCAAAACCATCGGTGTTGAGAACGCTACATCAACATCGACTGCACCCGTACCATATTTCTATGCACCAGGAATTGCATGGCGATGACTTTGAACGTCGTGTACAGTTCTGCCACTGGGCACAAGAGAAATTACGGGACGATGACAGATTTTTTGCACGCGTTCTATTTAGCGACGAAGCGTTATTCACCAACAGCGGTAACGTAAACCGGCATAATATGCACATTTGGGCAATGGAATATCCACGATGGCTGCGACAAGTGGAACATCAGCGACCTTGGCGGGTTAATGTATGGTGCGGCATTATGGGAGGAAGGATAATTGGCCCCATTTTATCGATGGCAATCTAAATGGTGCAATGTATACTGATTTGCTACGTAATGTTCTACCGATGTTACTACAAGATGTTTCACTGCATGACAGACTGGCGATGTACTTCCAACATGATGGATGTCCTCCACATAGCTCACGTGCTATTGACGCGGTATTGAATAGCATATTTCATGACAGGTGGATTGGTCGTCGAAGCACCATACCATGGCCCGCACGTTCACCGGATCTGACGTCCCCGGATTTCTTCCTGTGGGGAAATTTGAAAGATATTTTGCTATCGTGATCCACCGAAAACGCCTGACAACATTCGTCAGCGCATTTTCAATGCATGTGCGAACATTACGGAAGGCGAACTACTCGCTGTTGAGAGGAATGTCGTTACACGTACTGCCAAATGCTTTGAGGTTGACGAACATCATTTTGAGAATTTATTGCATTAATATGGTATTTACAGGTAATCACGCTGTAACAGCATGCGTCGTCATAAATGATAAGTTGACAAAGGCGTATGTATCACATTGGAACAACCGAAATAAAATGTTCTAACGTACCTACGTTCTGTATTTCAATTTAAAAAACCTACCTGTTACCAACTGTTCGTCTAAAATTGTGAGCCATATGTTTGTGACTATTACAGCGCCATCTACCACAAAGCGAAAACAGTGGTCCAACTAAAACATTCATATTTCTTTACGTACTACACGAATATGTAATAAAAATGGGGGTTCCTATTTTAAAAAACTAAGTTGATATCCGTTTGACCTATGGCAGCGCCATCTAGCGGGCCAACCATAGCGCCATCTGGTTTCCCCCTTCAAGCTAGACAAGTTTCGTTCTGTGTAGTTTTTTCGTTTGACGCTTATTTCGTGAGATATTTTGGTCGGTCACGATCAATGGACCACCCTGTATATGTTCATTCGACTACGACGAAACAATGTTCATGAGAGTTGTTGTTTCAGCTCTGTATTTCCTGTTATATATATTTAAGTATGATTGACAGTGTGACGTAATGCAGGGTTGGCATAAGATGTGGAAAAACTGAAAGTGCACGTTATTTTGTCACGTTACGAATCACACCACCATACATACCGCGCTTCATTTATCTGCTTTCCGCAAGCAATTACAGTTCTGGACATTGCAATCCTAACACCACGAAGGCGGCACGCAGTGAACTTCAAACTGGTGTGGATTATGTGGGATCCTGCCCATTCATCTCTTATACGGTGCCTAAAGGATGATGCTTTCTCGTACAGCTATACAACAATTCAAGAAAATCACATTAATAGTTTTTATTACCATAAAGTAGATTGACAATACTTAACTTTGATTTACAAGAACGCGTCGCAAGCAATTGGCGACCTGCAAACAGTCAGTGTCCTTTGCTATATACAATGTCCGTGCAAGTAATGGATATGGATCACAAGTGACATCTCTACTAGTGTCCGTCTTCAACTGTCCGGCCGAGTCTGGCAGGAGCGGCGCTTCTGTTCTCTTCGGCTAGAGGCCGCTCCTGTCGTGGTGCGGTCCTAGTAAGCGAGTTACTGGCCGACGTGGCCTCACAACCTTATCTGCTCTTGCCTTCTTAATCTTCGTGCCGGCATCTTTCGTTACGCCGGAACAGATTATACCACATGCTCGGATATGCAAATGTGTTGCATTTCAGAGACACCCCACAAATTATATTGGTGTAACACCATGTACGATCTCTATAATAGGAAAGACTACGCAGCGGCATTTTCGTTGATGTACAGCATTTGAATACTGATGGCTTGCAAGAAGATCGCGTTATGCTTCATGTGTTAAGGAGAAACGTCTATCAGATTGAGTCGAAATTCGACAGCACGAGGATCATGGCCCATCAACACTGTAGTTTATTGTCCCACCATTATGCTACTCATGTTGATCAGTATACAGTGACCGTATGAAACGTCCCCTTTGGAAAATTAATGAAGTACTGTGCTGGTAACCCTCTTATGTTATTTGATTTTCAACATCTGAGCAAAACTGAACGTACTCAGACATTTCTCTCTTTACTTATTCTGATCATCACTAAACTGACACACAATATTTTTAGCGCAACGCAATCTGACTTTCAATAATCCCTTTATCTTTCATGAATCACTTACCTCACAAAAATCTTCGTTACTCGAACTACTGCAATACAGCGAGCGCCAAAAATGCCAGCTAAATAAAAGATTCTAACTACTGCGGGCTCTAACTACTGATAGGCATATCTAGCAAATGAAAGATGTTGATAGAGAACAAACAATGTATTTACCTTAATAGTGTTCAAAAGTCATAATATATATATCAGTTCATGACATCCAGTCTCACAAATTTACTCTTTCTGATAGACACACGTCCAGATCATCCGCTCTCAAAACTTCATCTCTCTTCCCACATCCACCACTGCTGGCGGCTCACCTCCAACTGCGCAACGCTACGCGCTGTTCACATCCAACTGCCCAACACTACAATAGCAAATGTTCCAACAATGCAAACCAGCCACAGACTGCACACAGCACAGCCAGTGATTTTCATACAGACCGCTACGTGGCGTTTCTAACATAAAAACCTAAACAGCTTACTTACACGTCTTGCGAATATGGATTCGATAGTTTGATAAGGGCCATGCCGTACTTTCTATGTACGCCTGCTTGACTACTCTCAATTAATACCCAAGTGCCTGACTTTTTAATTTAAGTTGTTCGCAATTATGGTCCCTAGGTATTCAGTTGAACTGAGAGGCCTTACATTAGTGTAATTCACCGTGTAACCGAAATTTAACGAATTACTTTCAGCACTCATGTGGATGACTCACACTTTTCGTCAGCTGTCACTTTTCTCTCCATACGGATATCTTCTCTAAATCATATTTCAATTGATTTTGATCTTCTGATGACTTTACTACACGGCTGGCCAGAGTGTCCGAGCGGTTCTAGGCGCTACAGTCTGGAGCTGCGCGACCGTTACGGTCGCAGGTTCGAATCCTGCCTCGGACATGGGTGTGTGTGATGTCCTTAGGTTAGTTAGGTTCAAGTAGTTCTAAGTTCTAGGGGACTGATGACCTCAGAAGTTAAGTCCCATAGTGCTGAGAGCCATTTGAACCATTTTACTACACAGTAAACAACTGCGTCATCAGCAAACAATATAAGTGTGGTGCTCAAATAGTCTTCTAAATCGTTTGCATAGATTAGAAAGGGAAGAGGGCCTATAAGATTGCCTCGGGGAAAGCCAGATATCATTTCCATTTTACTAGACGACTTTCCGTCAATTTTTGAATACGTTGACCTTTCTGGCTGAAATCACGAAATCACTCGCAAAACAGAGGTGATACTCTACGTGCAAGTGGTTTAATTGATGGATGGTGCCAAAAGCCTTCTGGAAATCTAGTAATATGTAATGTATTTGAGAGCCCATGTCAATAGCACTCATTCATTGCTTCGTGCGAATAAAGCGCCAGTTGTGTTTCACAAGAACGGTATTTTCTGAATCTGTGACATGTTTCGATAGATTTCTTCGAGGTAATTCATAATATTCGAACGCAGTTCATGTTCCAAAATCCTACTGCAAATTGACGTCAGTGATACGAGTCTGTAATTCAGCTGATTAAACATATTTTCCTTTTTTGAGTATTGGCTTGGCCGGCGTAAGTTTCCACTCTTTAGGTACGAACCTATCGTCAAGTAAGCAGTTATATATGACTGCTATGTATGTAATATCAGTATACTCTGAAAGGAACATAACTGTTATACAGACTTGGCCGGCAGACTTGCCTCCATTATGTGATTTCAGGTACTTTGCTACATCGAGGATATCGACTTCTAATTTTTGCAAATGCACTTCACTAGAATGCCGGAATATTTATTTCTCCTTCTTTGGTGAAGGAATTTCAGAAAACCGTGCCCAGTAACTCCTCCTTAGTTGCAGTCACCGGTCCCAATACCATTGTTAATGCGCAGTAATGGTACTGATCTTGCCTTGGCGCTGGTACACTTTACATTAAAATCTCTTTCGATTTTCTGTCAGATCTCGAGACAGATTCGTGGTGGAAACTATTAAAAGCATCTTACATTGAGGTCAGCACTAGAGTTCGAGGTTCTGTGAAAAATCACCAGTCTTGGAGATTTTGCCTCCTTTTAAATCTGCCTACCGGTTTTCGTTGCTTCTGCAGGAGTCTTCTCACCAGTTTTGTGTACCATGCGGGATCAGTCCGTCGTTTATAAAATTATTTTGTAGAAATCTCTCAGTTGCTGTCAATACTACTTCTTTGAATACAAGACACGTCTAGTTTACACATACGTAATTGGCTTGTAAGGAGTGAAGACTGTCCCTTACGAGGGCGTCAAACGAATTTTTATATGCTTTTTTCGAAATAGATACTGAAAGCCATTCAGGATGCCAACGGCCCCAAATAACTAGTGCCCGAGAGGACAACTATTTTTCTATCGCCCGTGCAGGATCGTACTGCCTTGTGACATGCTTTGAGTCAGGCAGTGGGCTTGTTAGCAACAACACAAGTATCAGCACCGACAACTCCACGATATCTGGAGCAGCACGGACTGTCAGCACAGCCAACATTGTTGCAGCTTCCCTTGATGTGGTTGAAGAGAGAGGCACGTTCACATGGTGCGGCCAGAGGAAAAACTGGACGCAGGCGAGGCACAATGTCGTCATTTTAGATGAGTCTCGGTTCTGCGTACATCTCGGTAGACGTGTGCTTGTGGAAAGCTCCGATTAGAACGAACTTTGCCATATTGCATTCGTTATCGTCATATGCGCCTAATACCCAGAGTGGTGGTATGGAGTAACACTGGATACACTACATGATTTACTGTGGCTTGCATAGTTTGTAATGTGGTTCAGTGGGCGCTGTATTTGTGATGTTTTGACGCCAGTGGCTTTGCCTTATGTTGCCATGGTTTACTGACCTACTTATATCGCTCCTGTCTAGAGCCTGTGTATCGTAAGAATGATTCATGTGTGCACAATGACAGATGGTCTGAAGCGGGTTCTGTCGAGTATGTAGTTCTTATTTTCATCCACCAGAGTACAGTAGCGGACAGAGACATTCAAGAAATAGGTCAGGATAATGTTTTTGCGAGTTGTTCTGTTTATTTCTTGAAGTTTTTTTGTTTATTTATGTTTGTACAGTTTTGTATATACTTTTAGTAGTGTGAATGATGAGTGAATGAGGTCTAAAGGACGGCCGGGGTGGCCGAGCGGTTCTAGGGGCTACAGTCTGGAACTGCGCGAGCGCTACGGTCGCAGGTTCGAATCCTGCCTCGGGCATGGATGTGTGTGATGTCCTTAGGTTAGTTAGGTTTAAGTAGTTCTGAGTTCTAGGGGACTGATGACCTCATAAGTTAAGTCCCATAGTGCTCAGAGCCATTTGAACCATTTGTGTGGTCTAAAGTAAATATGTAGGTCATTGTTCTACTAATGAACGCTGTAGTATGAGAAACTTTTAAGGCAGTGTGAATGCAGACGTCAGGGAATTTTCTATCATAACATGTTAAGTGAGTTTATCGTTAAAGGAAAGCTATTTCGAGTGCAAACGAAAATAGTTAATAACGTAAAATATAAACAAAATATCAGAATTTTAATATTTATTTCGGGAAAAGTACAGTTCGAAAATGGTTTATTTGTAGATTGGTTAGTCATGAAAAGTGCGGACTAACGCGGGAGTATGTTTTTCTATTGGCCTTAAAGAAAACTGACCAATCAGAACGGAGTATTCTTCGCGCGTCTGTTCTATTGGAGATATAGAACGATTATAGCAGTCTAAAGTAGTCGTAGCCCTGCCTTTCAATGGTACGGTCGTGTGAAGTATGAGCTCCGATGGAAGTCACAGTTTGCCGATTTTAGTTGTGCTACATGCGTCAAAAGTGCTTTTAACTGCAGGCATATTTATTCCAGTGTGTTTTTTTAGAAAGTACGGATTTTAAAAGTAATTTTGTGTATGAGAGAAGACAGTAATTCCGCGTGGCATATTGAGCAGTTTGGTGACTAACAACTTGAGTGCATTAGACACCGAAAAACGAGCATTGTCATTTAAGAACAATCCGTGCTTAGTAGCTGCTCAGATTTCGGGAAATACGTTACCATAAACTTAATAACGTGAATGAAAGGGTTTGTGGATGACTGTTAGGATTAGCACGGGCTTGGCAGTGAACTTTTTTTTTTCTCGACTTCAGAATATACCGAAGTTTTGCCAGTATTTCCAAAAATGGTTCAAATGGCTTCGAGCACTATGGGACTTAACATCTGAGGTCATTACTCCCCTAGAACTTAGAACTACTGAAACCTAATTAACCTAAGGACATCACATACATCCATGCCCGAGGCAGGCTTCGAACCTGCGACCGTGGCGGTCGCGCGGTTCCAGACTGAAGCGCCTAGAACAGCTAGGCTACAGTATTTCCATCTCTCATTCAAAATTAAGATCTTTTCTCGATTTATTGAACAGTTACGTTGTATGCAACCTGGTGCGAGTTGCAGTTCGATAGGTTTCCGCTCGGCTTTCCTACCGGCGATTTGCTGCAACGAGGTGCAGGTAAATGGATGAAAAGAACCGCCCGTCGCACTACTTACAGGGGAACCTCCCCATCGCACCCCCCTCAGATTTAGTTGTAAGTTGGCATAGTGGATAGGTCTTGAAAAACGGAACACAGATCAATCGAGAAAACGGGAAGAAGTTGTGTGGAACTATGTAAAAACAAGCAAAATATACAAACTGAGTAGTCCATGTGCAAGATAGGCAACATCAAGGACAGTGTAAGCTAAGGAGCGCCGTGGTCCCGTGGATAGCGTGAGCGACTGCGGAACGAGAGGTCCTTGGTTCAAGTCCTCCCTCGAGTGAGAAGTTTCCTTTTTTACCTTCGCAAAGTTATGATCTGTCCGTTCGTTCATTGACGTCTCTATTCACTGTAATAAGTTTAGTGTCTGTGTTTTGCGACCGCACCGCAAAACCGTGCGATTAGTAGACGAAAGGACGTGCCTCTCCAATGGGAACAGAAAACATTTGATCGCAAGGTCATAGGTCAACCTATTCCCCCACATGAAAACACGTCTGATATATTCTATACGACACTGGTGACGGCTTGTGCGTCACATGACAGGAATATGTTGTTGACCCACCTAACTTTTACACTTGGCGAATGGGTAAAAAGATTCTTCTACCTTGCCCGATTTAGGTTTTCTTGTGGATGTGATAATCACTCCCAAAAAAGTGATCCAAACATAGCGGACGGACAGATAATTGTCTGAAAATAAAAAGTTAAACTTTTCACTCGAGGGAGGACTTGAACCAAGGACCTCTCGTACCGCAGTCGCTCACGCTAACCACGAGACCACGGCGCTCCTTAGCTTACACTGTCTTTGATGTTGCATATCTTGCGCATGGAATACTCAGTTTGTATATTTTGTTTATTTTTTCGTAGTTCCACTCAACGCCTTCCTGTTTTCTCGATTGATCTGTGTTCCGTTTTTCAAGGCCTATCCACTGTGCCAACTTATAACTAAATCTGAGGGGGGTGCGATGGGAAGGTTCCCTTGTTAGATGCAGATGGTGTAAAACTGTTGGCTTGGCTAGCACGTTCTCCACAGCTGTGACCCACCGAAGGTACCTGGTCATGGGTTGCTCAAAGACTGGCACACCATCACTCACCAGCCACTACGACTGATGAACCGTGGCACACAGTTGAAATGGCATGGAATGATGTACCTGTATCTGTCATCGAAGCTCAGTTAGAGTTGGAGCCGTTGTTGCCGTGAGAGGTGTCTGCTCTGAACTACATTTCGCAACGTGTGTGGCACCAAATCATCATCAATTTGAATGATTTATTCTTCCTGCTCTGCTGTACACGCAGGATGAATAACATTTCGTTATTTGATATCATTTCTGTTGTTGCGATGTTGATGGTCAGCAGTATACCATCACATTATAATCTAGCTGTATAACATTCAAATTTACACGCATTCCGAAATTTATAAAAAAGCAAATTTAAAAAAGAAAAAAGGGTTTATGAAAAGAATGTAACTGAGAACGAATGCATAGGACGGGGACAGCATGGCAGGAAAGCGAGAGGAAGAAGACAGTCGGAGATGTACAGATGCTCGGCGGCTGCTGCGCAGTTTCTGGGTTTGTCGATAATCTGGGACGTTCTATAGGAAGGGGAGGACGGGAGCCAAAGGTGGCCCGCCTAACTGGTGTAGGCGCTGTGTAAACTCTGCAGCCTTAAATACTCATCGCCAAAATCTCAAGATTTCTTTCTTGTGCTGATCTTTAACATTGCTGGTCCTCTCCTCTTCCTCATCTTCCTCTGCAGGCTGATCGCGGACCACCTTTACAAAGCTTCCCCCCTGCTGGTCCGGGGTAAGAATAGGCCCGAGGTATTCCTGCCTGTCGTACGAGGCGACTAAAAGGAGTTTCAACCGTTTCGGCCTTCCATGTGATGGTCCCCCTTGGGGTTTGACCTCCATTTTTCAAAATTCTACAGAAGTACGAGCCTTCTGGGGAAGGACACCTTACGTGGTGTACCACTGGTCCTAAGTGCACTAAGACCTTGGCACTCAGTATTGTACCAGCGTTGTAACCATACCCACTATTCCTCAAATTGGGCCTAAACGCCTGATGGGTTGTACAAGTTACGCCCATAGTGCGTCCCCATCTGCACCAGCGATCATGATGGACTTTCCATGGCACCAGAAATCCAGCACGGTAGCCAGCCCGTTGTGGTGGGGTCGTCATGTACCCTCTAGGTTGTAGCCCCCTGACAACACAGGGATCGTACTGCCGATACCTGAGCTGCACCCTCCCCACGTCGGCCAAGGAGTAGATGCCCGTCTCCTTGGGGCATCAGGACTCCCGGCAATGGTCATCCTGCCAGGTGGCCCTTGCTGCGGCTGGGTGGCGCCCGTGGGGAGAGCCCCTGAAAGGAGTGGGTGGTATCGGGGCGGACGTTTCGCAGATGAAACGTCAACACGTATCAGGTCGCTCTGCGGCCGAGTCTTTCAAAAGAAAAGGTACCGTTTCTAGTCCTGGTTCTCCTGCCCTTTCCCCCTTGGCCACTCCATGGGAGGAGGGACAGGCCCGCCGGCTTGGGGCGAAGTACTTCCCCCGCTATTTGGTCTGTTCTCGAACCGATGGGGGGACATTCGCCACCTCCAAGCCCATGTTCTTTGTTCAGCACATTGAGGACATCTTCGGGGAAATCGAGGCTCTCAGCAAGATGCATTCAGGGTCCGTACTTATCAAGACCACCTCCGCCACACAGTCAGCTGCGCTCCAGGCGTGCGACCGCCTAGGGGACATCCCAGTATCCATTGTCCCACATCTGGCACTAAATCGGACACAGGGGGTTATTTTTCATCGCGACCTCCTGCTACAATCTGATGAGGAGCTCAGGGCCAACCTGGAGCGCCGAGGCGTGCATTTCGTCCGGCGAGTCCAGCGCGGCCCCAAAGACCGTCGCATCGACACCGGGGCCTTCATCCTCACCTTTGAGGGGGACGTTCTCCCGGAGAAGGTAAAGGTGATGTGCTACCGGTGTGACGTGCGACCGTACGTCCCGCCTCCTATGCGCTGTTTTAGGTGTTTGAGCTTTGGGCACATGTCGTCACGGTGTGAGGCTGAGCCCCTTTGTGGCGATTGTGGCCGTCCTCTTCGTGAGGAACATACATGCACCCCACTACCTCGGTGCATTAATTGTCCTGGCGTCCACTCGCCTAGATCCTCAGACTGCCCGGCCTATCAGAAGGAGAAGAAGATACAAGACATCAGAACTTTGGATCGGCTCTCTTATTCTGAGGCCAGGAAGAAGTATGACCGCCTTCATCCCGTGCCATTGACCACTTCATTTGGCTCAGTTGTGTCCACTCCTTCCGCGGTATCCTCACCCCTATCCTGTCCCCCCTCCACCTCCTCCGCCCATCAGGGGGCTCTGCCCCCGCCTCCCAAATCCCTCCCTTCCAAATCCTCCTCCCCTGCGGCCCCCACCCCGTCTGCCCCAGGGGCCACCCTTCCTCCTCCTCCTCCCCCCCCACGCCACCTGAGAAGCGATCCTCTTCTCAGGCGTCCATCAGGGAAACGTTCCGGACCCCAATTTCCGAGGTCCGGCGTTCCAAAACGGACCCCGCGCGTGAGGACCTTCTTCGGGTCCAGCCCACCATCCCTGTGCCTCCTCGGCCTTCCAAGAAGGCCTCCAAGAAGAAGTCTCTATCCCCCTCTCCACCCCGGCGCGTTTCGTCTGACGCTTCATCCGTGAGTCGCTGCTCCCGGCCGTCCTCAGTTTCGCCGGGACGCTCTGCTGCCAGGCGCTCCGCCGGCCTTTGGTCGGCGAATGATGCGGCCCCTTCTACACAACCAGGGACAGTGGCCGCAGCTGGCGACGAGTCGATGGAACCGGATCCGCCTCCCGTCGGTTGTAGCGTTGTTCCCTCGCAACCTGGCCCTCCGCGGCCGTCGAGGTGACCAGCTCTTCCCCCGTCTCGTTCCCCCAACTTTTTGACTAGCGATGGCGTTGTTTCATTGGAACATAAGAGGTATTCGATCTAATCGGGAGGAATTACGACTGCTTCTCCGCCTGCACTGTCCACTCGTCCTTGGTCTCCAGGAAACCAAGTTGCGCCCGACTGACCGTATTGCCTTTACCCACTATACCTCGGAGTGGTATGACCTCACCCCTGTGGACGGTATCCCAGCTCATGGTGGGGTCATGTTGCTCGTTCGGGACGATGTCTATTACCGTCCCATCCCATTGACCACCCCACTCCAAGCAATAGCTGTCCGCATTACTCTTTCTGCTTTTACTTTTTCAGTTTGTACCATCTACACTCCGTCATCTGCTGTTAGTCGGGCTGACATGATGCACCTGATCGTTCAGCTTCCCCTGCCGTTTTTATTGTTCGGCGACTTCAATGCCCATCATTGCCTTTGGGGCTCTCCTGCATCCTGTCAAAGAGGCTCACTCTTGGCGAATGTCTTCAACCATCTCCATCTTGTCTGCCTCAATACCGGCCCCCCGACTTTCTCTCGGACTCTACTCATACCTACTCCCACTTGGACCTCTCGATCTGTTCTACCACTTTTGCCCGTCGGTTCGAGTGGTATGTCCTTTCTGACACCTATTCGAGCGACCACTTCCCCTGCGTCGTTCGTCTCCTGCACCACACCCCATCCCCACGTCCTTCGAGCTGGAACATACTGAAAGCTGACTGGGGACTTTACTCCTCCCTGGCGACCTTTCTGGACCACGATTTTCCCAGTTGTGACAGTCAGGTCGAATACATCACGGCTGTTATCATCAATGCTGCCGAACGTTCCATTCCTCGTACTACTTCTTCTTCACGTCGCGTTTCCGTCCCCTGGTGGAACGAGGCTTGTAGGGACGCTATCCGTGCTCGACGACGTGCTTTACGCACCTTTCGCCGCCATCCTACATTGGCGAATTGTATTGAATACAAACGACTCCGGGCGCAATGCCGTAGAATCATCAAAGACAGCAAAAAAGCTTGTTGGGCCTCTTTCACCAGCTCCTTTAACAGTTTTACTCCCTCTTCCCTCGTTTGGGGTAGCCTGCGCCGGCTGTCGGGCATTAAGGCCCACTCCTCGGTACCTGGCCTGACCTCAGGTAATGAGGTCCTTGTTGATCCTGTGGCTGTCTCCAACGCCTTTGGCCGCTTTTTCGCGGAGGTTTCAAGCTCCGCCCATTACCACCCTGCCTTCCTTCCCAGGAAAGAGGCAGAAGAGGCTCGGCGACCTTTCTTCCACTCGCTGAATCTGGAAACTTATAATGCCCCCTTTACTATGCGGGAACTCGAACGTGCGCTTGCACTGTCCCGATCCTCTGCTCCGGGGCCAGATGCCATTCACGTTCAGATGCTGGCACACCTTTCTCCGGCGGGCAAAAGCTTCCTTCTTCGTACCTACAATCGCGTCTGGACAGAAGGTCAAGTCCCCAGGCGTTGGCGTGACGCCGTTGTTGTTCCTATACCCAAACCCGGGAAGGATAGACATCTTCCTTCTAGTTACCGCCCCATTTCTCTTACAAGCTGTGTCTGTAAGGTGATGGAGCGCATGGTTAATGCTCGGTTAGTCTGGATTCTTGAATCTCGACGACTACTTACTAATGTCCAATGCGGCTTTCGTCGCCGCCGCCGCTCCGCTGTTGACCACCTTGTGACCTTGTCGACATTCATCATGAACAACTTTTTGCGAAGGCGCCAAACGGTGGCCGTGTTCTTCGACTTGGAGAAGGCTTATGATACCTGTTGGAGAGGAGGTATCCTCCGCACTATGCACAGGTGGGGCCTACGCGGTCGCCTGCCCCTTTTTATTGATTCCTTTTTAACGGATCGGAAGTTTGGGGTACGTGTGGGTTCCGTATTGTCCGACGTCTTCTTCCAGGAGAACGGAGTGCCTCAGGGCTCCGTCTTGCGCGTAGCCCTTTTTGCCATCGCGATCAATCCAATTATGGATTGCATTCCACCTAATGTCTCAGGCTCTCTCTTTGTCGATGACTTCGCGATCTACTGCAGTGCCCAGAGAACATGCCTCCTGGAGCGCTGCCTTCAGCGTTGTCTAGACAGCCTCTACTCATGGAGCGTGGCAAATGGCTTCCGGTTCTCTGAAGAGAAGACGGTTTGTATCAACTTTTGGCGATATAAAGCGTTCCTTCCGCCATCCTTACATCTCGGTCCCGTTGTTCTCCCATTCGTGGACACAACTAAGTTTCTAGGGCTCACGTTGGACAGGAAACTGTGTTGGTCTCCACATGTCTCTTATTTGGCGGCCCGTTGTACACGTTCCCTTAATGTCCTCAGGGTCCTTAGCGGTTCATCTTGGGGAGCGGATCGCACTGTCCTGCTTCGCTTGTATCGGTCCATAGTCCGATCGAAGCTGGATTATGGGAGCTTCGTCTACTCGTCCGCTCGGCCATCCCTCTTACGCCGGCTCAACTCCATCCACCATCGGGGGATACGTCTTGCAACCGGAGCCTTCTACACTAGTCCTGTCGAGAGTCTTTATGCTGAAGCTGCAGAGTTACCATTGACCTACCGGCGCGACGTACTGCTGTGTCGGTATGCCTGCCGGCTGTTGTCTATGCCCGACCACCCCTCTTACCAGTCCTTCTTCGCCGATTCTCTCGACCGTCAGTACGGGTTGTATGTGTCTGCCCTGCTGCCCCCCGGAGTCCGCTTCCGTCGCCTGCTTCGACAATTGGATTTTGCCCTCCCTACCACCTTCAGAGAGGGTGAGAGCCTAACACCACCTTGGCTCCAGGCTCCGGTTCATATTTATCTCGACCTCAGCTCACTCCCGAAGGAGGGTACTCCGGCTGCAGTGTATTGCTCACGGTTTGTCGAACTTCGTGCTCGCCTTGCCGGTCACACCTTTATTTACACCGATGGCTCCAAAACTGACGATGGTGTCGGCTGTGCCTTTGTCGTCGGGGCCGCCACCTTTAAATACCGGCTCCTCGACCAATGTTCCAGCTTTACGGCCGAGCTTTTTGCTCTCCATCAGGCTGTTCAGTATGCCCGCCGCCACCGCCATTCATCGTACGTACTCTGCTCTGACTCACTCAGTGCTCTTCAGAGCCTTGGAGCTCCCTATTCGGTCCATCCCTTGATTCAACGGATACAGCAGTCCCTCCATTCTTTCGCTGATAATGGTGGTTCTGTCAGCTTTTTGTGGGTTCCCGGACATGTAGGAGTGCCTGGGAATGAGGCTGCGGATGCTGCAGCCAAGGCTGCAGTTCTCCTGCCTCGGCCAGCCTCCCATTGTGTCCCGTCATCTGACGTTCGTGGGGATGTATGTAAGAGGCTTGTGTCGTTGTGGTGGGATGCTTGGTCATCCCTCCAAGGAAACAAGCTCCGGGCAGTAAAACCGCTTCCAACTGTATGGACAACATCCTCCCGACCATCTCGGCGCGAGGAGGTCCTTCTGACCAGGTTGCGGATTGGGCATTGCCGGTTTAGCCACCGCTACCTGCTCTCCGGTGACCCAGCCCCGCAGTGCCCTTGTGGTCAGGCATTAACAGTGCGTCATGTTTTATTGTCGTGTCCCCGTTTTAGTCAATTTCGTGTTGTCCTGTCCCTGTCATCTACTTTACCGGATGTTTTAGCTGATGACGCTCGAGCAGCTGCTCGTATTCTGCGTTTTATAACTTTAACTGGCTTGTCCAAAGACATTTAACCTTTTTACTTATTTTATCTGCATCTTTGTCAGGTCCTTCTGGCGTCCCCCCATCCCCTTGAGTTGTAACAGATTCCATGTGCTCTAACAACAGTGACTGGGCGCTAATGACCTCAGCAGTTGAGCGCCCTTAAACCCAACCAAAAAAAAAAAAAAAATTTACAAAGCTTAGTCAGAGATATACTTCCACCAATACCCCTTTAACTGCTATTTTTTCTGTCTACTACTCTACCTGTAATTACATTGAGCGCCCCTTTCTACGATATCATAAAAATGGTGCGTCGCTCGACCTTCTACTGCAGCTTGTCCCCTTGTGGTATGAGATCACTTCTACTGATGATCACTTACTTTATCTTGCGTTTGACGGTTAGTTAGTTACATGTTTCACGGAACGTTTGCACGGCACGAAAATGTAGCTGGAATCGGGTTACAAGCTACAGAAGCACTTCACTTTTAGATGTGCCAGTAAAGGCTGGTTTGTTACAGATTACTATGTAAATCTGTGAAAAATACGAGGGCGTGCTGAAAAATATATCACTGAATTTTATTATTCTGTTCTCAATATCGGTATACGTATTACATGTCATGTGTATTACTCCGACAACTTTTCCGCTCATTAACGCAAGATGTAACCTGCCGCTAGACGACTCCGAATTGTAGCGTGTAACATGGCGGTTGTAACGTACCTACAGGTGACTAAAGTAATGGGATACTGATATGCAGATATACCGATGGCGGTAGAATCACGCACCGGTACACAAGGTATAAAAGGGCAGTGCACTGGCTGAGCTGTCATTTGTTCTCAGGTGACTGATGTGAAAAGGTTTGTGATGAACTTATCAGTTAGGACAAGGCGGCGAAATCTGGCGTTAATGGGCTGCGGCAGCAGACAACAAACACGAGTGCTTTTACTAACAGCAGCGCCTCTCCTGGGCTCTTGACCATATCGGTTGGACGATAGCCTGGAAAACCGTGGCCTAGTCACATCAGTCCCAATTTCAGTTGGTATGAGCTGATGATAGAGCCCAAGTGCGGCACAGACCCCACAAAGCCATGAACCCAATTTGTGAACAAGGCACTGTTAGAGCTGGTGGTGGTCCCATAATGGTGTGGGCTGTGTTTTTCTAGGATGGACTGGGTCCTCTGGATGTTCAGCTACTTGTACACAATTTACAGCCATTCACGAACGTCATATTCCCAAACAAAGATCGAATTTTTTTGGTGACCGTGTGCCATGCCACCGGGCCACAATTGTTCGCGATTTATTTGAGAACGTTCTTGACAATCCGAGTGAATGCTTTGGCCTCCCTGATCACCTGACATGTATCCTATCTAACATTTATGGGACACAATTGAGAGATCAGTTGGTGCACATAATCCTGAATGGGCAACACTTTCGCAATCATGGGCGACTATAAAGGCATCATGCCTCAATATTTCTGCAGGGGACTTCTAACGTCTTCTTCAGTGCATGCCACGTCGATTTCTTTGCCGGCAATAAGCATGTCCGACACGATATTAGGAGGTACTCCATGACTTTTGTCACCTCTGTGCATGTGGGTGCGTGAGAAACAGCGTGTTGTAATGGAAAGTACGAATTCGAAGAGTTCGTCCACACACGGAGCACCCTCTCCCTCAAGGATGATAATACCAGACCACGCACGAGCGTTTCGACATCTGCAACACCGACGCTTTGGGTTCACTGTCACCGATCATCCACCATAAAGTAACGATTTGGCCCCATCCGATTTTCATGTGTTTCCGAAACTTAAAGAACACCTTCGAGGCCTTTACTTTGACAGTGATGAATCGGTGCAAGCAAAGGTGACTGTGGCCCTGATAGCAAAGTCAAACCTTTTTTTAGTGACGGTATTAACAAACTGGTCTCTCGTTGGGAGAAATGTGTTCGTCGCCAGGGTGACTATGTTGAGAAATAAATACGTAGATGTGAAGAATAAAGGTGCAGAATGTTAACAACGTTTGTTTTATTTAAAAAGCATTAAGATTTATCACATGAAATATTCGAATGCATTACTTTTCAGCACGCCGTCGTAATTAACGTTAGCAAATATATGCTCTTTATTTTACATTAAGCAATACCGCAGCTATTTCACATCAAAGGCACACGATCTAATAGTTTTGCCGCAACTTAATTCAGTCATATTTTAGTAAATGGTAACTTCATAGGAAAGTGATGAAAGCAATTTTTACGACTACCGTCGTCATTATGGTAAAGAGTACGTTAGCCAAACAGTCTTGTGAGTTCCACATATAACAGTATTTTCTGCTCTAAACGGGAGGTACGTTAGGATAGCACGCCCGGTGCAAGCCGAGATAACGATCTTACCACATTCAGTGTCATGTACCACATCCGGTGGCAGGTCACACACTTTCGCTACTTGGTACCCCCACTCCTCCTCCCTTGGGGAGCCACTAGAAATTGATTAAGGTCACCCTGGGGAATCACTCAGGCCGTTGTGCATCTTTATTCAAGGTCATGACGTAATTATATAATAGTCACGTGTTATAAAAACGGCGGAACACCCTTTCCTTCCCCTCTCCTCCCCTCCCCTACCCTGGCCTTCCCTTCCCTTCCCTTCCCTCTGGACCAATGATAACTAGGACACTTGTGTGAGACGAGCTATTCTGTAGCTAGACAACATATGAAGAGGATGTGTTTATTTATTAATAACAATATTACGTCACACCGGCAGAGACCACATCCAGGCAGATATGTAAGTACTCTCGTAATTCCACATTTTAGCGCATTTTACACGTTTTACACATTTTGCCCCTTTTGTATTTTTTCCAGTTAGGCAAGATGCACCGTCTGTTTCTGACCTCATGATGCTCCCAGACAATCTCAACGCTGTAAGGTCCTGAATTAGATGCTAGCGATATTGAGACACGTTCCCCACCTTCATCTTTTATAACTGGGGCACCTGAGTGCATGCCACAGGTTGTAGGATGTGTGTTTTGTTAATAACAAATTAGGTCACTAGAGGTATATTTGTTAATAACAAATTATTATTTTGAGACTCCAGCAGACAACACACCCAGGTAGATATATAATTATTCTCGTATTTCCACAATTTTACCATATTACCCGAGTTGTGTGTGTCAACATTGTGTCACGACGTCCCATCTCCACGTAGCATCATGACGTCCATCGTGTCACATAGATGTGATGATGCTCTCAGCATTCTCCACGTTCATGTTCATTGCCAAGCCACCACTCCATTACTAGTGTGTGACGTCATGGTGTTATAAACGAACACATTGACAGAAATAGACGTCATGTCGATGACGTCATAGAGAGTTCTATAACTACTACCGATTTCTTAACAAAGACAGTTTAAGAGATACCACACTACATAACAGGTTTGTGTGACGTCATAGAAATATTCTGATGTCGCCAACCAAAGAAAGGCCTGCTGTATTTGTAGCACAGCACTGCAAAATACGTAACAACCCTAGTGGAAATCACATCGTCTGCAGAGTAGCCCGTCCCCTCAGACTGCGACGTGCGGCTGTGTATTCGCGAACGTCGAAGCTTGTGGACACAGTGTCAAGCAATGGTCGATAAATTTGCGATATAATGCACAGCTGTCTGGTGCCTAACACTGCTGCTGTATCAGTTCTGGATTATGGATCTCCCGCCCTTGTTAATGACGGCAAACATATCAAGATGTCGGTGAAAATATCAAAATCTGGTGCAAATACACATCGCTCTCCCAAAAATGGTTCTAGTTCAAATGGCTCTAAGCACTATGGGACTTAACATGTAAAATCATCAGCCCCTTAGACTTAGAAGTACTTAAACGTAACTAACCTAAGGATATCACACACATCCATGCCCGGGGCAGGATTCGAACATGCTACTGTAGCAGCAGCGCGGTTCCGGACTGAAGCGGCTAGAACCCCGGCTACCGCTCTCTCCTCCCCCCCCCCCCCCCACCCCTATATTCGCTGGATAATGCCAGTACGGTATGCAACTCATCGTACGTTCGCGATCACCAGATCACGTATTAAGCGGGTGAATTCTCCATAAAACCAGTAACGTAATGCTGGACTTGTTACTAATACCGTCAATCAACATGCTCGAAAACACAACTGAGAACCGACATTCAGAATCAACGTAAGATAAGAGAAAATAGAGCGATCCTGTCTCTAGCACCGTTTTTTCTGTGAGAGGCTCCTATAGTGTGTGTGTGTGTGTGTGTGTGTGTGTGTGTGTGTGTGTGTGTGTGTGTGTGTGTGTGTGTGTGCGAGTGAGAGAGAGAGAGAGAGAGAGAGATTTTGTTCGGAATCATACATACGTAAGCACTGGACAGACAGTAAAATAGGCTTTTGTGGAACTTGTCTTGCGGTACGTATAGCCCACATCCGTTAAACCAATATGGTAAGGGTCTTAGGCTATAAAATCTCGTAGTTTGACGTAACACACCACGGCAATCCTAAACATGTCACGTATGCGATAAATAACAATTGAAGACTGATCGTAAGTAACAGCATACTGACTTTAGCACTGTGTAGTGGGACCATGACATCTGAAAAGCCGACGCTTCCGCGAGCTATAGCTGCGAGAGCATGTAAAGCTAGTTCGGAGTCTTGGTTCTGGAGGAGAAGACTGTCATGTGGAAATTGAACCTTTCCAAAATAGATTTCCACGTTAAAACTATAGGCATACAGCACCTAGCTTCTTTTAAGTATAGTATCGAGATGTGGTATTGGATCCTGCACTGGATTGCCCGTTCGCCCAACTTAAATCCCATCGAGCAAGTGTGATATGCGCTGGGGAAAAATACTCGTTTTGCAGCACATCCACATGCGCCAACAACCATCCATCAGTTGTACCGCCCTCGTGGAGGAATGGAATCCTTTACCACAAAATATCTCACCAAACTTATGGCGGGTGTGGAAACACGTTGCTGAGTATGCATTGCTCTGGCAGTCTGCGTTAGTATCGTAAAAGTGGTACACAAACAGTGAATTGCGTGATAACATGACAATATGACCACCAACAGCAAATGCTTTTTACTAACGATGATTATTCACTGTAGTAGCGAAAAACCATCAGGTATAGGTCATGATGGCGAGACTTCCAGTCACATGATCTTCTACATGTGATTGAATTCACACTATATTGCGTGTGCTGTGACGTGGACACCAAAATTTAATTCTCAATAGCAGATCTCAGTTTCACCAACGAATGTTGTATTGAATATTTCCTGGTTCAGGGCGTTACTTGCACATCAATTTCTCTTTAAAAAGTACGTTTAGAGTAAAAAGTTACCAAGAATGAACTAAATCTGAATTTCTTAATTCTTTTTGTGGTGATAGGGGCGTGGAGTCCAGCAATGACGAGGAACATGCATAATGCTCCTCGTCACACCAAATATGGATAGTTATCGGTCTGTACTTATTAAAGAACCAGCTCACGTGTCTATACAAATGTGAAATACAGCTCCCAAGCCCGACAATCGTACAGAACAACCTGATAACGCTGTCCTAGGACAGTAGTATATGGATGACTTTGATAGAGTTTTAAGTGGAACTAAGACGTGTATTTTGATGAAATACTACGTATAATCTAGACTTAATCCTATCAATATGAAGATGTTTTGATAACGCGCATTACCAAGTGGGATAGGAGGTACTTTATGCTCACCCGAATAAAATTAAAACAAAAACAAAATTCGTTAATTCTTGACTTTTATTGGCAACATGTTATTTTAAAGAGTTACTGATCTGAATGCAGGGTCCAGCACCTGAGAACACCTTTCAGAATACTCTTAGCAATATCAGTGCAAGTTCAACAATGAGCAATTCCATCATCGTGATCACCACAAAAAGAATTAAGAAATTCAGATTTAGTTCATTCTTGGTAACTTTTTACTCTAAACGTACTTTTTAAAGAGAAATTGATGTGCAAGTAACGCCCTGAACCAGGAAATATTCAATACAACATTCGTTGGTGAAACTGAGATCTGCTATTGAGAATTAAATTTTTGTATTAACTTTAACAGAAAAATATAAAATATGTTGTGTTGGCAAAAGAGCCAACACCGTGTTACTAGAGGAGGCCGAAATGCACGCGTTTTAGCTCACGCAGGCTGGCGTGAGGAGGGAAGAACTATACTGACGTGAGGTCTGGAACATGACAAGGAATTAGAATTCAGAAAGCGGACGTAGTTAGTTGGATGCTTAACTTTAATCCATTAATGATGAACGTCGCTCTTGACGGTACATGAGTCACAATATTATCTGGTCAGAAGACATAGTAACTGAATATGCCGCCTTGCTAGGTCGTAGCAAATGATGTAGCTGAAGGCTATGCTAACTATGGTCTCGGCAAATGAGAGCGTAATTGTCAGTGGACCATTCCTAGCAACGTCGGCTGTACAACTGGAGCGAGTGCCAGGACGTCTCTCTAGACCTGCCGTGTGGTGGCGCTCGGTCTGCTATCACTGACAGTGGCGACACGCGGGTCCGACGTATACTAATGGACCGCGGCCGATTTAAAGGCTACCACCTAGCAAGTGTGGTGTCTGGCGGTGACACCACAAAATATGTATGGAATATGGTAGCAGAACCCTTAAAAACATTTTTTCAAACTTTAGAATGTAAAATATCTGATTAGATTACAATATTTTCAAGAGGTAAGCAAAAAGTAGCCATCCCCCCCCCCCCCCCCTGCCACTGCGAGGGTTAACTCCTTAGTCCAATATTTACGCAACCACTGTAGCAGTCTGAAATGGCTCGCAATACATTTTTATACGTGCTTGCACCACCAGCACGAGATTGCGTAATCGATTTCCAAATTAAAATTATAGACAGGTAGATAATATCTTGTACACGTCAAACCCGGTTAGTTGATTATCCATACTTATAACAAAAACGTGTTAGTAGAGACTCCAGATGACAGCACTTTTACGAGAATACACCACGGCTAAAGGTAGGGTGGATGCGAGTTTATTTTCAGTGCGCATAGCGGTATACTAGAGGAGGAAATTCACTTTAAAGACACCTTACCCACTTCATAGCAAGAGAGTAATTGTTTATTTTAATTATAATAACACATGACGGTAAAACGTGAGACAGAGTAGATACGGGAGGTCACAAGCAGTCAGATATAGCAATCGAGATGACCCGAACGATTAAGTTCAGACTATCCAGCAACATAGCGTTAAAGCAATGAGACACGAAGGAGTATCGACGCCGACGGCGCCTCAAATTATCCTTCGCCGACACACTTTCGCTCTCCACCAAGACACTACTTTGTATATCTCTCGAAATCAGTAAATTTGACACAGTTGATACAGCCGGAGAGAACACTGTATGAAAAGGCTAAACGTACGATAAATGGGTTTAATAAATACACAAACGCCAAGCAGTAATATTAGGTTCAAATAGTTCAAATGGCTCTGAGCACTATGGGACTTAACATCTATGGTCATCAGTCCCCTAGAACTTAGAACTACTTAAACCTAACTAACCTAAGGACATCACACAACACCCAGTCATCACGAGGCAGAGAAAATCCCTGACCCCGCCGGGAATCGAACCCGGGCGCGGGAAGCGAGAACGCTACCGCACGACCACGAGCTGCGGACAGTAATATTAGGAGCTAAGTCATGTATTATATATCAAACTAATGCTATACATGTTGCGCACAGAATCCCTTTGTATCGTCGTTTGCCAGCAAACTTCTCATGATTCGCCTATAGTAACGTCAACACTCAATCAGTGTGTTTCGATTCTGAAATGATACCAGTTTACACTGCATCCAACTATTTTTTCGATTACAAAAGCATATAACGTGCAAATAGTATGTACTGGCTTGGAGAATGCCACAGCGTTCAGAATAAAGTAACACTACCTTTCCCTCACACACTAGTAGAACTATGGTAGTATGACAATTTCATCTTGCCTCTCTAGATGCCTTGGTCGTCGGTGGAGGGAAGGAGTGGTGATTCCTGCTGGAAACCAATACGCAAACTGGCATTACTGTGTGTATACAGCAGAATAACGTCAACACAGTACCTGCAAAAGAAATACATTAACGTGTGTGTGTGTGTGTGTGTGTGTGTGTGTGTGTGTGTGTGTGTGTGTGTGTGTTTTTCTACCGTTGGTAATGGCACTTAGAGTTACCATTTGGAGGACTTTGGAAGACTAAGTATATACCCTGGATGGGTTGAGGCTCTGTAACGAAGGTGGATGGCACAAAAAAAAAAAAATAGCAAGCTCTGTCTGGTCTTGGTTGGTTGATTTGGGAGAGGGGACCATATCTGCTCATGTAAGCAATAAGAACATATTTATATTTGCACACTTACACATGGAAAAGTAGATAAATGTCAATAATATAGAAAGGGTCAACAATTCGGTAAATAATCTGGATATTAAATGCTCATACAGGAGATATCTGCATTTACGCGTCCGAGAAACAACAGAACGATTCACACTAGGCCATCGGGCCACATTAGTTTGAGACTGTCCTGCTTCCGTTCTTTCTATGGCCATCCACCGCAGGGAGACTGGTAGGCATCTTCTCTGTGCCATACTACACCGTCTGTGACTGTGTACTGACGTAAGCAGCGGATCAGAGCGTCTGGAGATATGTCTTGGATGCTTAGCTAGAAAGCTCTGGATGAGTGGTCTATTACAACCACTACACAATCTGTCTCCAAATTGGCTGAGATCTGTGCTCAAGGTTGAGAGAAAGTGAACTCATTATAGATCAGTTGAAATAAATTAAAGCAACATACCGTTATTTCCCCGTCCTGTGTCTTTTTCACGATATAAACGTACAAAATGTCAACCATATGTCCGTACAATCCTGTTCTCCACGGAAGATGGCATCCTGGTCAACGGACAATCGTGCCAAAGATGACGTAACGCCATCTAGGGAACGAGGTGATGTTTGCCGGGTAGTCCCACATCGACAATCACTGCGTACACAGTCACAGACGGTGCAGTATGGCACACAGAATATGCTTACCAGATTGTCTGCGGTGGACGCCCGTAGAAAGAACGGAAGCAGGACAGTCGCAAAATGATGTGTGAATCGTTCTGTTGTTTCGTGGACGTGCCGACAATTTATAGAGACCGAAACTGTATCCCGAAGACCAGGGCAGGGCTGACCACGTATGACTTCAGAAGAGAGGACCGTCATTTGGCTTTAAGGGCACGACAGTACCGCCTTGGTACTGCATAGTGATTGGCATGTGAGCTCGCAGCATGCGCTGGAGGTACCGTATGGAGTCAAACGGCGTGCAGAAGGCTTCGGCAGAGTGGCCTTTATTGTCAGAGACCTGCTGTATGTCTACCTCTGACGCGTCTTCACAGAAGATAACGTCTAGGGTGGAGTAACTAACACGCCAACTGGGCGGTCGAAGAATGGCCCAATGTTGTTCTCACAGATATGTCTCAATTTAGCCTGGTGACTGGTCCTCGATGGCTTTGCATCTTGAGGGAACGTGAAACACAGTTTCGGGACCCAGACAATGTGGAAAGAGACCGATATCGAAGAGGATCCCTAATGGTATTGGCAGGGATTATGTTTACCACTCGAACCCCTATTCATGAAATTGTACGGGTGAATCGGCAAGCTTTAACTGCTGTCAGGTATCGTGACGTGATCTTGGGACCTCATTTGCTGTTGACGCGAGGTACTGTTGGCCCAGACTTCCTATTGATAGACCCTAATGCTCGACCTTACAGAGGGCGGGTGGTTGATGTTTTCTTGGAAACGGAAGATATTGCACGCATGGCTCGGCCTGCTCCCTCTCCCGATTTGAATCCAACAGAGCATATCTGGGATGTACTGGGGAGACGGCTAGTATCACGCCAGCATCCACCGACCACTCACCAAGACTGTGAGCAGCTCTGCAGGAAGAATGGGCGTTATTGCCTCAACATGAGACTGATGGCAGCATCCACAGCATACCCTTTCGTTGTCAGGCTCACATTAACTAGTCGTCTAAATGTGTGTGCAAATACGTTAAGTTGGAAAACACGAAGAACAGTTTTGTCTACCGTTATGCATGTTGCAGTTGTTTACGTACTGAATTATTTGCGTTTTTTTTTACTTTACCGTCACCTGTTATACTGTTACGTGGCGAAATAAAAGCAAGCTTGCAAACTTTCCGTTTGTTGCTTTAATTTTGGACACCAGTGTATATATACAGAGGGATGGAGAGACATGGCGTTACAGATATACGTAGGAAACAAAAATCGTTATGCAGATGATGTAAAAGGTCGAGGGGAGTTGCGAAGAGTAAACATAAGAGGGCTAATGATAGTACCTTTGCATAACTAGTGGAACGATGGTGCGTTCTGAAGAGACAGGATGAAATTACCATACTTTGGTTCAAATGGCTCTGAGCACTATGGGACTTAACATCTGAGGTAATCAGTCCCGTAGAACTTAGAACTACTTAAACCTAACTAATCTAAGGATATCACACACATCCATGCCCGAGGCAGGATTCGAACCTGCGACCGTAGCAGTCGCGCGGTTCCAGACTGTAGCGCCTAGAACCACTCGGCCACAAGGCCGGCAAATTATCATACTCCCATTAGTTCCATGTGAGTGTGTGAGATAGAACGGTATTATTATTTTATTCTGAATGCTATGGCAGTTTTCAACCTAATACATTTTAGTTGCAAGCTAAAAATCTTGGAATCGTAAAAAATAATGCAGTGTAAAATTGTATCATTTTAGAATCGAAACACATTGATTGCATACTGGTACTACTATAGGCGAATCATGAGAAGTTTGCTGATAAAGTATAAAAAAGGTCTCTATAGGCAACGTGGGTAGCACAAGTTTTATCTACATGACTCAGATTAGCTCCTAATACAACTGCTTGACGTTTGCTAATTTTTAACCCCATTTATCATACATTTACTCTTTTTGTTGAAAGTTCTCTCCGGCTGGTTCAGTTGTGCTTTCGAAACATATATAATGGCGTGTTTTCATGGTGAGTGAAAGCGTGTTTGGTAAGGATGGTCTAAAGCGCCGTCGGCGTGGATATTGCTTAGGATCCCAGCGCTATAGCGCTGTGTGGTGAGAGAGTGTAAACTTAATCGTCAGGGTTGTCACGATAGCTACATCTGTCTGCTTGTGAGCTCCAGCATTATTATAATTTAAATAAACAACTACTTCGTTGCTGTAAAGTGGGCAGGGTATCATTAAAATGAAGTACCTCCATTAATACGCCGTCATGTATACAGAGAATGAAGTCGCATCCAACCTACCCTTGGCCTTCGAGTATTCACATAAAAAGAGTGTAATTACAACCACACTTACAGGTTATCACTGAAAGCACGGTCATCTGGACTCTTTACTCATATGTTTTCGATATCAATAAAGATAATCGTCTAACTGTGTTTGACGTGTGCAAAATATAACTATCTGTCTACAAAATTAATTTGGAACCCTATTACGCAAATTCATGCCGTTCATGCGAGCTCGGAAAAAAATTTTTATTTTGAGCCGTTTACTAGTTAGCACACTGGACTCGCATGGGTAGGATGACAGTTGAAACCTGCGTCCGGCCATCCTGATTTAGGTTTTCCGTGGTTTCCCAAAATCACTTAAGGCAAATGCCGGGGTAGTTCCTTCGAAAGGGCACAGTCGCTTGCCTTCTCCATCCTTCCCTAATCCTTGCTTGTGCTCCGTCTCTAATCACCTCGTTGCCGACGGGACGCTAAACACTAATATCCTTCTTTTGAGTCGTTTACTACTACTGCAGAGATCGCATAAGCGTTGTACTACGGACTTAAGTCTAGAGTATGGATATTATTTTATCAAAATACGAATGTTCTATCTGGCTGAAAAAGGAGTACCCTCGTTAATTTTAAAAGCAGAACGGTTGGGGGTATTAGCGGGATTATAGTACTGATTGGGCCAGGAAGAAAAGTTGGTGGTGAGGGATATACTTGGCGCTTAAATTGTAAGCAGCGATTATCCAGAAAGGCGTCGGTGAGTTACGACAGGTTTTGCTGTGGTGGGATATCTTCTGCCTAGAATGACTGAGTGTCATTTGTGCCAGCTACCACATCGAGGTGATTACAGATACACTGTGCAAATTTCTCTACGACTCCTGGGGATTTGTGGGACACTCCAGTTCGCGATCTGGTGATCACGATTGTACGAGGAGTTCCATATCGGACCCGCGTTATCCAGCGAATAGCGGGGGGAGAACGGTTTGTGTTGCACCAGCCTATGAAATTTCCACCTACAGCTTTGGACCTGTTTGCCGATATTACCGAAGCCCGGCGATCCCTCAATCGGAACTGCAGCAATGTCAGGCGCTAGACCAGTGGGCTTACATCGCAACGTTGCCGGACTCTGTGACCGCAAGCAATGGCGTACGTGTCTACACACCCACACTTCGGGGTATAAGAAAATGGCTCTGAGCACTATGGGACTTAACATCTACGGTCATCAGTCCCCTAGAACTTAAAACTACTTAAACCTAACTAACCTAAGGACATCACACACATCCATGCCCGAGCCAGGATTCGAACCTGCGACCGTAGCAGTCTCGCGGCTCCGGACTGAGCGCCTAGAACCGCTAGACCACCGCGGCCGGCGGGGTATAAGAGGAGGGCTACACTGCAGACGACATGATTTTCGTTGGAGTTGTTACGGATTTTGGAACATATACTGTGATCGAAGACCATGAAGTACCTCGAAGAAAGCCGGTCGGGGTGGCCGAGCGGGTCTAGGCGCTACAGGCTGGAACCGCGCGACCGCCACGGTCGCAGGTTCGAATCCTGCCTCGGGCATGGATGTGTGTGATGTCCTTAGGTTAGTTAGGTTTAAGTAGTTCTAAGTTATAGGGGCCTGATGACCTCAGAAGTTAAGTCCCATAGTGCTCAGAGCCATTTGAACCATCTGAACCTCGAAGAAAACTATTTATTGACACATAGTCAACACGGATTCAGAAAATATCGTTCTTCTGAAACACAACTAGCTCTTTATACTCATGAAGTAATGAGTGCTATTTGCAGGGGATGTCAAATTGATTCCATATTTTCAGATTTCCAGGAGGCTTACGATACCGTTCCTCACAAGCGTCTTCTAACCAAACTGCGTGCCTATGTAACATCGCCTCAGTTGTGCGACTGGATTCGTGATTTCCTGTCAGAAAGGTCACAGTTCGTAGTAATAGACGGAAAGTCATCGAGTAAAACAGATGTAATATCCGGCGTTCCCCAAGGAAGTGCTATAGGCCCTCTAATGTTCTGATCTATATTAACGACATAGGAGACAATCTGAGTAGCCGTAGTAGATTGTTGCTGATGGTGCTGTCATTTACCGTCTTGTAAAATTATCAAATGACCAAAACAAATTGCAAAATGATTTAAGTACGATATCTGTATGGTGCGAAAAGTGGAAATTGATCCTGAATAAAGAAAAATGTGAAGTTATTCACATGGGTACTAAAAGAAATCCGCTAAATTTCGATTACGCTATAAGTCACACAAATATGAAGGCTGTAAATTCAACTAAATACTTAGGGACTGCAATTGTATATAACTTAAATTGTAATTATCACATAGATAATGATGTGGGTAGAGCAAACCAAAGACTGCGATTAATTGGCAGAACACTTAGAAGGTGCAACAGGTCTACTGAAGAGACTGCTTACACCACGCTTGTCCGCCCTATTCTGGCGTACTGCTGTGCGGTGTGGGGTCCGCATCAGGTGGTACTGACGGATAACGTTGAAAAAGTTCAAAGAAGGGCAGCTTGTTTTGTATTATCACGAAATAGGGGGATAGTGCCACAGACATGCTACATGAATTGGAGTGGCAATCATTAAAACAAAGACAGTTTTCGTTACGACGGGATCTTCTAATGAAATTTCAATTACTGGTTTTCTCCTCCAATTGCGAAAACATTCCCCTACACAGGGGGAAATGATCATCACGATAAAATAAGAGAAATAAGCGTTCGTACAGAAAAATTTAAGTGCTTGTTCTTCCCGCCCGCCGTTCGCGAGTGGAACGGTAAAGAGACAGCTTGAAGGTGGTTCATTGAACCATCTTCCAGACACTTTATTTGAATAGCAGAGTGATTACGTAGATATAGATGTAGATGTAGAAGATACCGAGAGCATCATCACATCGACGCGACACGATGGAGCTCATGATGCGACGTGGTGACACTACGTCGTGGCACGATGTTGACACACATAATTCTCGTAATAGGTAAAATTGTGGAAAAATGAGAAAATTACGTAACTGTCTGGGTGTGCCGTCTGCTGGTGCCTTGAAATATTAATTTGTTACTAACAAATAGACCTCGAGTGACGTCATTTGTTATTAATAAACAAACGGAGCCTACAACCTGTGGTGCCCACCCAGCTGTACCAGTTGTAAAAGATGGAGTTGAGAACGTGTTTCTGGGAGCATCATGATGTAGGGAACAGAGGGGTGAATCTTGTGTGATAGAAAACAAAATAAAATGGGTAAACTAGTTGAAAACAAAGAATTCCGAGTGCTCTTACATTTCTGCCTAGGTGTGGTCTCTGGTGGTGCTACGTACTACGAAACTGTTATTAACTCCTGCTACAAAAAAGTGTACTAGTTATAAAAGATGAAGGTGTAGAGGGGTTGCATGATTATCATTGGCCCAGAGGGGCGGTAGGTGAGGGTAGGAGGAAAGGGGGTTGCCGCCACTTTTGTGACATCTGATGACTATATATTTACGTCCTCACCTTGAATATAAATAGTACAATTGCCTGGGTGAGTTCCCTGTGTGACCGTGATCAATTCAAGGTGATTTTCCGAGGGATATGGAGTAGGGGAAGCAAGGAGACCAAATGGATAACCTGACACCGGATGCGTAACATGACACTGGATGTGATAATATCGTTATCTTGGCCTGAGCGCTCGCTGGTATCCTACTTACGTTTTGCAAGTTATCTTTCTGTATATGTTACGTCTGCCACAGACGGCCCCTGCCAGAAAGACTACACTCACGACACCCCTGTCTACCATATAACATTCACAATCACTTGCAGGCGCAACCAAGAGGAAAACAATTATTCCAGACAAACAGAACTTGCTAGAGACTAATGCGAACCTTTTCTGCAGAGGTCGCCTCACAGATGCAGAGAAAGTCGGAGTACTCCGCCGGCTTTATAAGGCCAGCATAGTAGCAGTACAGCCAGTTCCTCGCCGAGCTAGGACCAGCTCCGACGGACCTCACCAACGCTCTTGATGAATGGTCGTTTACATGTTATTTGTTTTCTTTGTGTGTATATAGTGATTGTTCGAGAAGTATAGTTCAGTTTCAATAAACGACATTATACTGAGTGTTCACAATACTGCGTATTCTTCAGTGGCGACGAGTATAGTGGAACGAATCGACGAACATCATGGTTACGACAGCAGCACCTACGGAATGGCAACAATTCTTTCAAGGACTTCTGCACCAGTTTTTGGAAACTCAGACACAAATGATCGCTGAAATCCGAAGCCTCCACCGTACCGCGACGCCACCTCCGTTCCAAGCATTAAACGAGGAAGTTGAGGAATGGGAAACATACGAAAGACGCCTCCGGCAACACTTCACGATTCATCAAGTCACCCAAGAAGACAGGCAGCGCCCTTTTTTCTTGTCATGGACCCAATCGAAGATGTATGTGCTGCTCACGAAACTACAGCCGCTGGACTCCGACTCCCTCACTTTCACCGCCATCTGTGCGACGTTAAATGCTTGCTACAAACGCTATCATGTCCTCGCAGCCCGCATCGAGTTATACCAATGCCGGAAGAAACCCGAGCAGACTTATCGCCAGTGGGCCGCCGAGCTGCAAGTCTCAGCAGGAAATGTAAGTTTCACACACATCTTTCCTAGGAATCATACGGTGATGACATGGTGCAGGACCACTTGATACAAGCAGCACCAGACGCCGCTTTCCGTCACGACGCCCTCAAGTTAGAAGACCCGTCCCTCGAGCAGGTCGTATAACTAGCCTGTAAGTTCTAAATTTCTACAGCCGCCGATCGTCGACTGGAATCTTGGGCAGATGTAGCAGCCATCCGTGAGTACGCCACGACGGACACCGAAGACGTCGCAGCAATCCAGGGCTCAACGAAGCGCTCCTACTGCCACCGCGGTCGGACACCGCCTCCACAACAAGATGCCGGGTCGCACCATCCTGGCCGGAGCCAGAAGCCACTGCAGCAACAGCAAAACCAGCAACGTCGTTGTGGGGATCGTCTCCGCCTGCCCTCCTGCCCCACCTGCTATTCAACACATGATAGAGAAGATTCCCCAGACCGCCGAGCGCAATGTATACACTGCGGCAGGGAAGGCCATTTAGCGTCCGTTTCTCGCGCAAAAACACCCATCTCCAGAAACCGTCAGCCCAGGCCATATCCAGACGGCTGGAACATCACCCCAATGGACGTCAACCGGGTAGACAACTCGTCGACATCAAAAATTTTTATAGACGTCACTATCAATGACAAACCTCTGCGTCTGCAAGTGGACACAGGCACAGCAGTATCCTTGATTAATTACACTTCATATGCCAACATTGGTTCACCACCCCTCCCTCCAGCCCCTAAGCGCCTACTGGCGTACAATAAGCAAGGGATAGCTCTCCTAGGACAATTCACGGCTCAAGTCAAGTACAAATCGGTTCACCATCCAGTCACGTTTCTGGTTGTCAACAATTCATCCACAGCAGACTTATTCGGGCTGGACGCCTTCCGCTTATTCGAATTTTCCATTGTGGACGATGGTCACCTAGAGTATCAGTACGTTCCTTTTTCTGAAGTTGATGTACTCTGTAATGAATTCCAGGACCTGTTTTCACCAGGCATAAGCTGCGCCAAGGACTTTGAGGCCTCGCTCCAACTCCGTCCCGCTGCCCGGCCCCGCTACTTCCGGGAACGCCAGGCACCAGTGGCACTACAACAGCCGCTCAAAGAAGAACTCCAACGTCTTCAAGATGAAAGGGTTCCCCAGCCGGTGCGGTTCAGCTTGTGGTCCACGCCTTTAGTCATCGTGCAGAAGCCAGGCCGCCGCCTTCGCCTCTGTGGTGACTTTAAGTCTACAGTCAACCCACAGCTTCTCGTTAACGACTATCCCCTTCCACGACCGGATGATCTTTTTCGCAAATTGGCAGGGGGCTCCTACTTTACTAAAATCGACCTAGCAGAAGCATATCTTCAAATTCCTCTTGATATTTCCTCCCAACAATACACTGTTACAAATACTCCTTTTGGCCTCTTCAAACTAAACCGACTCAAGTTTGGTTTAGCCAGTGCTCCTGCAATCTTTCAAAGATACTTTGAACAACTTCTCACTGATATCCGGGGCTGTATAAATTACTTAGACGACATAGTCGTCACAGGGTCCTCCTCCGAAGAGCTCATAGCCAACCTCCGCCTCCTCTTCCTCTGCCTCCGAACTGCAGGTCTGAAATGTAATATTTCTAAATGTTCATTTTTCCAACAATCTGTTTCCTATCTCGGTCACATCATTTCTAAGAATGGCATTTCTCCATCTTTCTCTTATATCGACGCCATTAACAACCTGCCCAGTCCCCGGGACCTTCATCAGTTGAAATTCTTCTTGGGCAATATTTCGTATTACAGGAAATTCATTCCTTCTGCAGCTCAAGTGGCAGCACCCCTGTACCACCTCTGCCGCAAAAATGTCCCATTCTGTTGGACACCAGCCTGCGAGACCGCCTTCCATACCCTCAAACAGCAGCTCCAATCTGCTGCATGTCTCATGCCTTATGGTCCAAATCTTCCTTTGATACTTCTTACGGACGCCTCTGAGTATGGTGTGGGCGCCGTCTTGTCTCACAAATTGCCAGATGGCACAGAGCGCTCCATAGCAAACATCTCAAAAGCTCTCTCCACAGCAGAAATCAAATATTCCCAAATCGAGAAAGAAGCACTTGCCATGGTTTTTGCCTGTTCCAAGTTCTGTCCCTTTCTCTATGGCAAGTCCTTTCACATTATTACTGACCACAAACCGCTCCTCTCTTTATTTGCGCCTTCCGCGCGATTACCGACCAAAACATCCCAACGTGTCCAGCGCTGGGCGTTGTTCCTATCCCAATTTTGCTACACCATGCATTTCCATACCACCTCCCAGCACGCCAACGTGGACGCCTTGTCACATCTACCACAAGGTCCGGACCCTGCTTTTGACCAGTTGGACCTCCTCGTTTTTCAGATTGATGCTGACCTCCAAGAGGCCCTGAATGCATTTCCCAGTTACAGCTGTCAAGGTAGCTGCAGCCACCACAGCTGATTCCCTCCTCCGAGTCGTTCGACACCGCATTCTGCGTGGTTGGCCATCCTCGCCGCCTCCTCAGGATCAATGTCACCTCCGGTTGCACTATTCCATCTGTCCCCGGCTTTTGGTGGTGGATGGAGTCCTCCTTCGCTTAGATTCAGCAGAACTGAGGGTCATCGTTCTGAGATCCCTGCAGCCGACGATCCTCCACATTCTTCACCAAGGGCATTGGGGGATCGTTCGCACCAAATCCCTTGCATGAAGGCATGTTTTTGGATCGGCCTCACATCTGACATCACAGAGATGGTGCAGCGCTGTACCGTCTGTGCCCAACAATTGCCCCATCCCCCCCAAAAATACCTTCCCTGGCCTATGCCGAACAGTCCCTGGGAACGCATCCACCTTGACTTTGTGGGACCATTTCTGGGCCACCAATGGCTCCTATTCACGGATGCATTTTCCCATTTCCCGTACGTCATTCGGTGTTCAGAAATCACCATGCATGTTACCTTATCAGCCCTCGCAAAAATATTTTACTTGGAAGGATTACTGAAAGCCATAGTCACAGAGAATGGACCACAATTTCGAAGCCAGGAATTCCTCTCCTTTTGCACCGACAATGGCATCCACCATCTTCTTACCCCGCCCTTCCATCCCCAATCCAATGGGGAAGCAGAACTCCTGGTCAGAACTTTCAAGACACAAATGCTCAAATATACCAAAGACCACTCCCTTGAAGATGCTCTGACGCTATTCCCCAGTTCCTATCAAGCTACTCCGATAGGGGACAAAAGCCCAGCGGAAGCACTCCAAGGCCACCAACCTAGGACTCTCCTACATCTTCTCTTGCCCTCTCCGAGAATTCAGATTCCTCCTGGACAGTCCCGGTTCTTCCCTGGCTCCTTAGTCTGGACCCGAGGTTTTGGCACTAACGCAGGTTGGCTGCCTGCCGTAATCCAGAGTTCCCGGCGTCGCCAACTTTTTGATGTCATCTTGGATGGCCACATAGTCCGTCGCCATCGAAATAAATTGCGTCCTCGCTACCCTGCGCCACCTGCACCGCATCCTGCGACACAGACCACCGCCACCTCTACAACCCATTCCGGACCACCTACACAGACCCCTCCACTAATGCCGTCTCATCGTTGCATGGGTGACATTTTAGGGCATCAGTCGCCGCCACCAGCACCACCAACACAGCAGCCGCAGCCGACGGACCAGCTGCCAGGCCCCTCTTCAGCGCCTCCCCAACAGCCAATGGCCACCGATGAAGACGAACCGATGCCACTGGTCCCACACATGCCGTCATCACAACCAGTACGCCGGTCAGCCCGCATCGCAGGACGTACAGCACCATATTCTCCAAGAGGCAGCCTCCACAGCCTCCTCCAGAGAGCCACAGCCGCAGATCTCCATGACGTAGCAGCTGTCGATCTTTTGCGCGGCTCCCCCCCCCCCCCCCTGGAAGGGAGGTATCTTACGTCTGCCACAGATGGCCCCTGCCAGGCAGTTACACTCACGACACCCCTGTTTACCATATAACATACACAAGCACTTGCAGGCGCAAAAAAGAGGAAAACAATTCTTCAAAATAAACAGAACTCGCTAGAGACTAATGCAAACCTTTTCTGCAGAGGTCGCATCACAGACACAGGGAAAGTTCCGCCGACCTCTGCTGACTTTATAAGGCCAGCGCAGCAGCAGTACAGCCAGTTCCTCGCCGAGCTAGGACCAGCTCCAACGGACCTCACCGACACTCTTGATGAATAGTCGTCTACATGTTATTTGTTTTCTTTGCGTGTATATAGTGATTGGTCGAGAAGTGTAGTTCAGTTTCAATAAACGACATCATACTGAGTGTTCTACAATACTGAGTATTCTTCAGTATACATCCAGTAATTATGTACAGAGTATTGCACAACTCCTATTACGGGCTTCTAGGTATTGTAGAGGTACTTAGTACATAAAAATTTGATAAGGAACCCATGTAAGTTTGAAGATAGGATCACTTTTACGGAACGCACCCAGAGGAGGAGTGAGTTCGGATTTGTGTCCTCTACAGGAGTCCATGATACGGGCAATTTTTCGAGCACCAGCCGTCGGGTTCTCTTCTACGTAACGAAGTACTTCCTCTTCAAAGTCAAGACTGCGACGCTTCTGTGGAGAACCACGGTCAACCCTACCAGCTGCAGAGGTGCTAATTTCTCGAGGAGGGAAACAATATGTGTTGTCATAATTACGATACAGCCTGACGACGATTGGTTGATTTGAGAGAGGGGAAAACCGCGAGGTCGTCGGTCCCATCGGATTAGGGTAGGATAGCGAAGGAAGTCGGGCCTGCCGTGTCAAACAAACCATCCCGGTATTTGCCTGAAGCGATTTAGGGAAATCACGGGAAACTTAAATCAGGATGGCCAGACGCGGGCTTGAACTGTCTTCCTCCCAAATGCGTGTCCAGTGTGCTAACTACTGTGTTACTTCGCTCTGAGATTGACGATGGCGCCCCTTTCTGAGTTTATGTGGTAATGCAAACTGGGAGATGTGAAACCGATCCGATCTTCAAAGTTATTTGATACCGCCTGACAAAAAAAATAAAGCACCCAGAAGGAGAGGAGGAAACAAAATGAAACTTCACTGGCTGAGAAAGTACGTGATGATGTTGCAGTGATTACGAACTCGTGACAAATTTCGAAATAAGTCGGCAGGATGAGCCCACCTATCAGTATGACGTTGCACCCTTCTCTGGCTAGGATGAACTCACTGATTCGTTTGCGACGGTTGTCATAAAGCCTTTGTATCCTCCTTGAGGCAAACTGCCCCACAGCTGTTGTAACTAGTCTTTGATATCCTCGATCATGAAACTACGACGAAGTAGGTGCCCGAGCGGGTTCCACGCATGTTCTGTCGGGGACAAATCTGGGAGTGTTGTTGTCCAGATGAGTACCTCAACACAACTCGGGCAATTCATACAGTCACGAACCGTGTGTGGACGAGAATCGTCCAATTTAAAAAATCTGTCACGATACTGTCGCATGAGAGGTAATAAATGTGGACGCAGGATATGTGGTATGTACTGTTGTGCCGCCATATATCCCTCAATAACTACTACCTATGTCTTGAAGTCATACCTGATGAGTCCCAAAACCATAACGCCAGGCATAACACCGCCGTTCCTCTCCAAAGTATTGGACGATTGGGACCTCTTCCCAGGTCCCACTGTACTCGCCAATGCTGGTCGTCCGGTGTAGTGCAGAACCGCGATTCTTGGCTGGACACAGTGCGACGCCAGTCATCCGTAATCCACGCTTCCTGGTCGCGGCACCACGGTACCGTTGTGTTGTGTTGGAGGTAGCCTTAACAAGGTGTGGCAATTCTCTAGTCTAGTTGCTTCTAGTCCCCGACCAGTCACACGGTATGACACGGAATGTTGCAGCGAATCTTTTACTTGTTCTCGAATGACAGGAGCAAATGTGACTGTGTTACTGTGTTCCTGGTGCACAATACGGCGATGCTCCCTGGTAGTGGTCAGATTTCGTCAAGTTTTACCTAAACGACGAGGATGCTTGCCCTCACATTCCCATGCAGTCACCAGTCTGGTCACTCTCACATCGGAATGCCTCACAAATGTGGATATTGCGCGATTCGGCCATCCAGCCAAATCGATACCCGCAATGAGGCCACTTTCAGTTGCCGACGTATTATATAATAACGCTCTTACAAGAGTACGCGTCATTTCCGTGACCTCCACAGTAACCTCCCAAAATATGACACTGTTCACGCCACTTTGATACGCTACCAAGCCTGTAACAACACTAAACACGAAGAACACTTATGCACACTTGAAGTAGTTCTATCTGTCAGGGAAAACTGTAACTTTAATCTTTTGTATACCTGCCGACAGTGTGTACGTTGACGTAGCTACAATGACATCCGACCATGAATCCTGGGTCGTTCACTTTGTTTGTCAATCCGCGTTTATCTTGACGGTGCATTTTCAGGTATGTGTTCCTTATCAAAATACTATCTACAAGACACTCCTACAACCCCTGGAGCCGTATATAATGTTCTCCTATCTAAGCATGTTTCGTGCTTTTCATGTAAGTCGGGAAAAGAGAACCCAGCTCAACATCCACATAAAGTGCGGAAAATAATGAGCAGACGATGTAGAACAGAGGACGAACACACTTAAACCCGCAGTCGGATTCCACCACTTCTCAACTCATCTCTTGTCCACAACGAAAGCGCTGTTGCATTACGCTGTCTGAGTAGGTACAAGATTGTGTTGATCACAAAACATAGTATCCCGTAGTAAAACGCAGAAAAAGAAGAACAAAACTAGAAAATTATGGAAACATGTTATTAATTACCATTAGATGGTACACAGGTCTTCAACTGAGTAATTTGTAGGGCAACAATTTTTCTAATATTATGTGAGGTATATTCAATGATTTAAGTGTAATGACTCTATCCATTATATACTATTTAAATCGGCCAGAACCTTTATTGAGGATTAACTTACTTTTATTCGTTTGCTCTGATAGGTTTTGTGACCTTGGCTATACCTGACAACTATTTTCCAAGATTAGATGTTTGGAAACTGAACGCTGTTCCCGAATTCCATCCACATGTGTTGTGTCTTGTCCTTGATACTAAGGCCTTGACAACTACAAAATGCAAATGCTTAACATATTTCTTTAGGAAACATGGTTGACGCACTGACATTAATATTTCCATAGCTGCCAACCATCAAATAAAAGAGGGCACTACTCAATAGCTAGTGCATTAAATGTATTCGCAATTTAGAATAATGAAAACCATCAGCTGTAGAATGGAATGACGATAATGAAAATTCGTGCCGGACCGGGTCTCGAACCCGGATTTCCCGCTTATCGCGAGCATGCATGCAGTTCAAAGGAACTTTGCATCGTAATCGGAATAACACAGGCGCTACAATATCGCAATACCTAGTGACTATACGAAAACTCTTTGAGGTCTGGCGGTGTTTTATTCACTGAATTTCCGTATGTGAAAGTGTAATGTCGTATGACATGGTTCGCTGGGATAGCCCACGAGGTGGGTTCAGCCGCCTGTCGGAAAGCGTATTCTTCACCTGTGCGCAAAGGGCCATTTCCTTGTGGATATGCGAGAGATGGGTCGTATGTGTAACTGTGGAGTTCAAGTAAGCCTAAGGGATGTGTGTGTTGCTAAACGTGGAAGCGCTGTAATAAATATGACTGAAGATAGTGCGGAGAATCGCGGTTTGGGGGAGGGAGGGGGGGAGGCCTTGATGCTCGATATCTGTTTGAGCTAGGAACATGAGCTCAGAAGTGTTTGGTTTAGCCCCGACCGGCGGTCATTTGTATAGCCATTCCAACATCTGACTTACTTTAGCTATGTTAGAGTATATTAAGAAACGTTTAGAACGACAAATCGGAGCTGGCGACCAGGAAAATTGTGCGAATCGCTTAATTCCTCTTGCAGAAGATTTTAATTTCGCCGAAATTAATGCTCAGATAATTGCACTATTTGTATGTGCACCGCTCCGATTACACAATGAAGTGCCAAAGAAACTAGTATAGGAATGCGTATTCAAATACAGAGATATGTAAACATGCAGAATACGGCCCTGCAGCCGGCAACGCCTATATAAGACAACAAGTGTCTGGCGCATTTGTTAGATCGCTTACTGCTGCTACAACGGCAGGTTATCAAGATTTAACTGAGTTTGAACGAGGTGTTACAGTTGGCGCAAGAGCGATGGGACACAGCATCTCCGAGGTAACGATGAAGTAGGGATTTTCCCGTACGACCATTTCACGAGTCTACCGCGATTATCAGGAATCCGGTAAAACAACAAATCTCCGACATCGCTGCCGCCGGAAAAAGATCCTGCAAGAACGGGACCAACGATAACTGAAGAGAATCATTCTAAGTGACATAAGTGCAACCCATCCGCAAATTGCTGCAGAATTAAATGCAGGGTGTGTAGGTACACGATGAAAGGCCCCAGGATGCCATAAAATTAAGATTTGACAAAGAAAGTGACATCAAGGATGATTCGTATCAGCATGAGTTAGATATAGTAGTTAAAGTCAAGGAAGAATAAATACAAGCAATCATTAAGGTGAAAATATTTAACACTGACACACAGTTAATTTTACATACAGGTTCAACTACTAACCTAATGTCAAATGCATTTTTTTGTGAATTGAAGTAGAGAGGCAAGTTCCCAACATTTCCTGTTCAAAATTTCAAGGTGCAAACTGCTACAGGCAGTAAGACTAAATTGGTTAAACATCAGGCACTTATTCCATTACAAATTGAACATTTTACAGTGAAGTGCAACTTCATTATCATCGACAAACTTATAGTTAATTGTCTTATTGGCATGGTCACGATTAGAACATACAAAACGCAGATTGACATAGGTAATGGTAAATACCACTTTTTTTGCAATGGATCAGATCTCTTCTATTGATTTAGTCAGAACACCTAATGAAAGTAACAAAAACAAACTAGAGTCAAATGTAGTGGTACAATATTCATTTCCAGCCGTGTATTTCACATATAAATTTGATACTGAACAAGAAGCAAACACCGAGGTTACTTACGAAATGGTAGAGCAGAAACTAAGTGAATCACAGGTACTAAATGAGATGCAACGACAAGACCTTTCCAACTTGCTATTTAAGTATGCCAATGTTTTCAGTAAGAAGCCAGGAGTAATCAAAGATTATGAATATAAATTTGAAGTGGACCCGCATGAAACATTTTGTGAAACGTTATATCCTATTCCATGGGCAAAAGGAGAGGAATTAAGGGAAGAGATCAATCGTATAAGTAAATGGGCAATTATACAACCTCCATTTTCCCCTTATTGTAGTCAAATATTACCAGTAAGCAAACCAGATGGTTCTGTAAGATTAAGTCACGATGCCAGAGGTATCAACAAGATTATAGTACCAGTACGCATAAGACCAGACAACTTGGACGAACAGCTTCTGAAGTTTGACAATAGAAAATATTTTAGTAAACTCGATCTCAATATGTCCTACTGACAAATAAAGCTCCACGAAGAAAGTCGAAAGTATACAGCATTTGCTTGTGGTGGCAGAAGTTGCGAATTCCGTGTTCTACCTTTTGAATCGAATGTTAGCGCAGGAGTGTTTATACTTGCATTTGACTAGGTTTTAGGGACAGAAGTGCTTAGCAAAGTCTCTGTTTATGTAGACGACATGCTAATAGCCACACCCACGTGGCTAGGACGTATCAGACTCATTGAACAGGTGCTTCAACGATTTGCAGATTACGGAGTAACAGCCAATTTAAAAAGTCTAGTTTTGGTAAGGAGCAAGTCAAATTTCTCGGACATGTTGTGTCAGAACAAGTTATATTACCTGATCCGATGAAGCTTGATGCCATACACAATTCTCCAGCTTCAAGGAATAAAAAGCAACTAAAGGCCTTTTTAAGACTAGTTTCGTTTTTTCGTAAGTTCGTACCACAACAACTGATGAACAGTGATGCATTGCTCAACTTGTTACGAAAAAATTGGATTTGGTTATGGGATGACAAGTGTCACGAGGACTTTAATAACACTAAGCAGGCATTACTCAATGCAAACAATCTTAGCTACCGTGACATGTCCAGGGATATTTGTCTATGCACAGATGCCTCATCTCAAGGGCTGGGGGCAAGGGGCATGCTTATTCCAGATGCGAGAGGAAGAAGGTAAGGAAGTACCCAAGGTCATCCGTTTTGCTAGTAGCACGTTATCAGAAGCAGAAAGATCTTACTCTGTGTCAGAATTGGAAAGTTTTCCTGTAATATGGGCATTTAAAAAGTTCGAAAATTTTTTTTCGGGGGCAAGAATACGAAAGTTTATTGTGACCATCAATCACTGTCATTCCTTTTAACATGTAAACTATTACACCGTCGGTTAGCTAGGTGGTGTCTATATTTACAAGAATTCAGTTTTGAGATCATTTATATTAAAGGAAGTCAAAATGTTATCGCGAATGCCTTGTCCAGGTTACCACAAGGTTTAGAGGAATTTTATAAATTAACAGAGCAGGCTGCGGATATCATAACGACATTAATCCAAGGTGCAGCACAACAGTCTGATGACCATACGTTTTGCAAGCAAATGAAAATTATACAACAGCAAGATCGCAGATGGAGTAAAGTCATGCAAAACCTTAAGTAAGATGAAGGTGGAAAGGTAAGTAAATGGTATCAGGAGTACAAGGGCGTTTTGTTTCATAGTGTAATGGAACTGACAAATAGACGTCATTTTATTTTATTATACACTAAAGTCGTGTTAAAAAAGCTTTTGCTTCAGATAATACTAAGTTAGGTGTTGCGATCAATAATCGATATTGGAATTGTATGTTCTTTGTAGCTTATGACCGTGATCTTTGGTCTGCAACGGGTTTTCGGACACTTGAGTGTTGGCCGCGGTTGAGTGTAGTTGTGTATATAGTTTTGGCAATAAATGTGTTTTTGATACAAAGAAACCGTGGAATACTGCGTCATTTTTCGATAGTCCAGTAATAATTAAAAAACCCGCACCTTTTCTTGGACCCAGAGCAGCAAAGGAGTTATTGCCTAGACAACGAGAAGCCACATGGACAACGCAGACTCAGCAGCATCAACAAAGGAGACATCATGGCCAGCTCTACTAAAGTACTATACAGCCATTAGCCACACCGTAACGGTGTCCTTATGGAGATAACTTTTCCTGCACAGTAGAGCGGGTTCGTGACAACTGGGGGCTCTTTGCCGGGATTAAGACATTTATATGTACTGGATTGACGAAATCTGTTGTGCAGAAGTCTAATGACCACGTGGTACGAAGAAGTGCTATACATGGAAGTCAAGGGAGCCGAAACGAAGCAGTAAAGTGGACTGACGACACGTGTGAGGTCCCAGACTGAAAAGATAAGTACATTTGTGTAGTGCTGTTTATTCCTTTTATTATTTTGTGCGTGAAATTTCACGAAAATGACCATTGTGAAAGAGGAAAGTGGTGCTGAATCCGAGCAGGATTGTGAAAATTTGTTAGTCTTTGGGGACGTAAACATGCCGATAAAAACGGAAGATGAGTCAGTCAAAGACGCGGATCAAAGTCTTAATTCATCAGAACGTGAGACGTCGGACATTAAATCACTGTTACAAATGATGGAACAATCGTTAGCTTTGAATCAGACTGTTGCAGCCCGCTTAAAAGCTAATGAAGAACAACTGCAAAGCATGAATCAGACGGTCGCGGACAGTTTTCGTGCTATAAATCAGAAAGTGTCGCGTCTAGAGGGAGCTATGAACAAAAAATTTGATAATGTCTTCCTTTGGGGTAATAAACTTCGCAACGATATATCAAAGATAGACAAGAAACTTAGCATGGCAGAAACGAAGATTTTGGCGGTAGAATCTAAAGTGGGAGAAGTAAAATCTAGTCTGAGTAACAAAATTCAGTCTGCAAAAAATGAACTGGTCACAGACAGAGAGAAAAATGCAAAGTGTTTTGTTAATGTTAATAGTCAAATAGATACAGTTTGTGTAAATGTAAAAGCTATGGCAGTAGATCTTGAAAGTAGAGTAGACTCGAAACTAAATGTTGTGAATGATAAAGTGGAAACAGTCAGTAACACAGTAAAACTCCACGAGATGGAAACTAAGACAGATGTGAGTGAATTAAAAAGTACAGTATCAGAGTTAAACCAAAAGTTTGAAATATTTAGCAATGATGTAGCTAACAAAAATTTTTCTATGAACATATGTACCTTATTATCCAATATTCCAGTTAAAAACTTTTCTAATGAGTGTAGTTTGCATCCTGTTGACTTTCTGCAGAGTTGTAGAGACAATTTTTTGCCCAATATGAGTGAAAATTTCAAAATTAAGTTTGTTAAAAATTTTTTGGAGGGGGAATCTTTGTCATGGGCCAATCAAAATTTTTCTATGGACATGTCTTATGCAGAATTTGAAACTGAGTTCTTAAAACGGTTCTGGTCAGAAACTGAACAAGCCAGGATAAAGAGCGAGTTCCTGAATGGACCAAATTATAGAGAAACACAGGGGACTGTGAAACAGTTTTGCAAGAATCAACTGAAGAAACTTGTACGTTTGAGTAAACCCTTTGATGAGCTCACACAGATAGATGCTTTAAAGAGAAGGTTGCCAACAGATGTGCAATGGGACCTAGTGTATGGACCAGATGATAACATTGAACAATTTTTAAACTATGTGGACAAACTTGACAGGATTATAGACAATGTGGGGAAACCAAAAAACTATTTCAATCACGCACAAAGAGGTGGGGATCATAGTTGGGGAAACACTAATTTTAACAGGAGGGAAAACAGTAGGCCCAACAACCATAGTTTTCATCATAGGGAACAAAATAGTCACAATATTAATAATAATTTCCATTCAAGGGAAAACTATAATTTCCATTCAAGAGGACAATCTGGGAACAATTGGAACAGAAGTAATAACAGGGAGTCTGAAAACAGGAATTGGCGTGAACATAGTGACACCAGGAGTCAAAATGCTATGGGAAGTCATGAAGTAAAAAACTAGCATGCGCTCCATTGTCGGTCCACAAGGTAGGGGCGAAAAGCATAGATAATAGATGGACCAATAACAGTGACTACGTTGCAGCAAGAAATACGTCTCAAGTAATGAGTAGTTACCTTATGAATGTGTACTACCCTCTAAACACAGTACCTGTTAAGAATGAACACATTGGTTGTAATAAAGAGCCAGAGAAAATAATTGACTTAGTTGAATTTTATGAATGGGCAGAAGCTTGTAGTTTGTCAAAGGACCAGCAGGGTCACGATTTAAACGATTTAGGAATTGATGCGCTGATGAAGGAACCAGGTGATCAAATTGTTGACACTGATTTAACGAGCAAAGAATTAAGTACACTTGAGTGTGAAAGCAACGTTTAAAGTTTTCGGGAAAGAGAGGTTGATGATTGTAGTATTTGGGAAAATGAAGATTTAATGATACATGATGATGGTGAAAACTATTTTGTTTGCTTGAAAGAGGAAATGGAGACATTAGGTGTTGTGGGAGAAACTGATATGCATGTTGTAGATGTACCCAAGGATGTTATTAACAGCTTAAGTGGTGTTAATGCCAGTGTCACAACCAATAGGCTCTGTAATCCAACATCTTATGAAGAAACCTGGGCAGTTGACAAAGATTCCCTGAACAGCAAAACTGACTGTGCAAGTAGGCTACCATTTGCAATGAACAAAGGTGAATTATTTCTTTATAATATGTGGCTAAATAGTGTTGCAATTAAAAATGAAAGCAATTTTAGAAAAATGGTTCTTAATATGTCTCAAATATTATATTCTGATTGGTGGCAAAACACTAAACATATTATTGTTGAACAACTGAAGGATAAATACCTTAGTGGTAAACAATGTTATATGGGTGAAAATATTTGGATCAATGAAATTATCAATGCAAGTGACAGTGCTAATGATGTGTGTGTTAATGTAATGACCATAGATAATAAAGGTGACTCAAACAAAAGTTTTTCACTAGAAATTTTGTATATAAAAATTGTCTGATTTTGATACCGTTTTGTGCCCTTGAAAATGTTTATTATTTGTTTAATATGTATTCACTGTATGAAGTGTTTGCAATGAATTTTCTGTGTAATATGCTAGCCATGTTAGTTTTTTATATTTCTGTATGTTTATGCAATTTGATTGATGTTTGATAATTTGTGTAATTTTAGTTTGTGTAACTCTCACACCACACTTGTTGAGACGTCATTTAAAATGCAAGCCACTAATCAGCACTAAATCTGTCTTGCAACAATTAAGTTTTTTAAATTTTTTACTCTTAAAGGCAGAGTCCTAATTATTACACACTTACGTGCTTGAAATGTCCAACTCTACAAGGAGACAATCATTTTCAGTAAACCACATGAATTACTGTATATTTCTCTCTCAACCACTGCAAATGCAAAGGCAGTAATATTTTTTAATTTTGATAAATACATACCATTCCAAAACTTTCATCCGTGATTCTACCTTTGCACTTTTACTGTGAGTATGAACCCTCGTAACAAACTGCCTGTAACTTTACTTTTGAAAACAATTCAATTTTTTTATCCTTGGAGTAATGTTTCTGTGATAAGATATTTTACACCCAATATGTTAATGGATTTGTATTACATGTTTATTGAATTTATTAGTATTTAAAGAATCTTTTTTTTGACCAGTTCATATCTGTGTAGTATTACTCAGACAGATACTGTAAACTTCTCCCACTAGATAAACATTACCAGAAGGTTAACTATGTATCCTAACCATGTACTTACATATAAACATTATGTAACCAAAAGGTGATCTCTGTATGTGATTTTTAGATAACATGGCATTATAGTCAATGAAGCGATACAAACAGCTAAGCTTTGGAAACAGACGCACTGCAGGACAAGCAGAAATCAGACCTTTTAACGGAAGCCACCTATGTGCAGATGGACAATGTGGGACAGACTGTGAGTAGTGTTAAAAGTGGGCAACAAAAGAAAATAAAACAAGCCTGCAGTTAAAGGTTACAGTCTTTCAATGGTTTCATGTGAAGTGCTACAACATTATGCACTCTTCTAAGTGAAAACTGTGAATCTTCTTTCGTATTTCATTTACTCTAAGGTTAAAAATTGTATGTTTTCCTTTAATGAGTATAACAATTTCAGTGTTAGCATAATTCAAAGGAAAATGTCCTATTAAAAATTTTAATTTATTTAAAACCATATTCTTGGCAGTTCCATTATTCTGGTGTCAGAATTTTGTTCACATTTTCATACTTACAAAATTCTTGGGGGGGCTATTGTAATGGAACTGACAAATAGACGTCATTTTATTTTATTATACACTAAAGTCGTGTTAAAAAAGCTTTTGCTTCAGATAATACTAAGTTAGGTGTTGCGATCAATAATCGATATTGGAATTGTATGTTCTTTGTAGCTTATGACCGTGATCTTTGGTCCACAACGGGTTTTCGGACACTTGAGTGTTGGCCGCAGTTGAGTGTAGTTGTGTATATAGTTTTGGCAATAAATGTGTTTTTGATACGAAGAAACCGTGGAATACTGCGTCATTTTTCGATAGTCCAGTAATAATGAAAAAACCCGCACCTTTTCTTGGACCCAGAGCAGCAAAGGAATCATCGCCTAGACAACAAGAAGCCACATGGACAACGCAGACTCAGCAGCATCAACAAAGGAGACATCATGGCCAGCTCTACTAAAGTACTATACAGCCATTAGCCACACCGTAACGCTTATGGAGATAACTTTTCCTGCACAGTAGAGCGGGTTCGTGACAATAGGAAACACGAAAAATCTGATCAGTGGTGTGTGTATTCCTGAAGATTATTTATAAGACACACACATGAAGTATGGGGCATTATGGAGTACGCAAATGTACTGAAAAAATTGCAGCACTTTGTTATTTTACCAATTTGAGAAGGCGAGTCCTACAGGTATTAAGAAGGAGTGCTATATGTCAAAAGTCTAAACAGTCCAGTGTGTCAAAATATACTGAGCTACACCCAATACTCACAAAAAAACCTCTAGATGTAGTATTTCTGGACATAGCTGGTCCATATATAAGAAGTAAAGGAGGAGTAAGATACGTAGTAGCACTATATGCCATTTTCTCATAACATATCAAAATGTATGCCGTTAAAAATTCAACAGCCACAAATATCAGAAAAAGAACTGAGGGAGACTGTTTGAGAAGGTACTACTAACTGACAATGCTTAATATTTCATTGGGCAGAAGTGGAAACAATATGACATCACAGGGCGTAAAGCACGTGTTAGTAAGTCTTTTTCACTCAGAAGCAAGCCCAGCAGAACGAGTCTTTAAAGAATTTAACCAGTTTCTTTGGGCATGCACACCTCGCAAACACGCCTGATGGGTAGAATACGTAACTCCTTTCATGCAAGTGGTCAATAACCTTCCGCATTCTTCAACAGGTTTCACAACGAATAAATTGACGTTTCAGTCAAAACATACGAATGAGTTGGAGTCGCCTATACCAAAGATACCCACTACAGAAATGACACTACAAGACAAAATCAAACGAGCCATAGTTACACTAGAAAACAGGGCCGAGTATAAAAGGAAAATTTATAACAGGAAACTGAAACACAAATTTTGAAGGGCAACGAGTCTTCTTACGTACGCACCCTAAATCGACAAAATTTGGCAAACTGAAGAAGAAGTGGCAATTTTTCTATTCAGGCCCATATGTAATTTCTAAAATAACATATCCTGGGACGTACTGGTTAGTTTATGAGAAAACAGGAAGAGACAAGGGTCTCCACTCTCACAAAGACATAAAAGCCTTTACAAAATGACGAAGCGTGGCAACAATTTTTTTTATCGCAAGATAATTGTACATAGTGTACATAATTGTAAGTGTAATTTTTCTCCTGGAGTGTATTTTAAGATAAAGTAATGTGTATAGGCATAAATAATTCTTTCGATTTGTACACGTAGGCATAAAAATTAACAGCAATGAGAAGTAACACATCACTTTATGTGAAGCGAAAAATAAGCGATATTACCTTATGGCTCAGTGGTCGGGCGCCCAACAGTTCGCGCTGACGTCAGTAGCAGGAGAGGAGATACTGACCTGTGCGCATGTGCGAAAGACTGTCAGAAGGCACAACCAAAATAGGAATTCAGTGTGTACCTAACTTAAATACAAAGCAAACGCAAATACTACGCAAATACTTCAACTATCTAAGGAATATATATATATATTGTACACAGAGATTTAATATGTCTATGAATTTAAACAAAATATGGAAATATCTGCGGATGCATGCAATGACCAAATGTATCAGTGGCCATCGAGCTACGTAATGAAATTAGTTTTAAGTTGGTTTTAAGTTTTTTTCTTTCAGCGACCAATGTATCGTCACATCGCAGAAGAAGAGAATTACGTCAAGAGTAGCAGGTACCAAATGAAGAAACGTGCCGCACGTCGGGTAAAAAATGTAGTTATAAGGATGTTAATACAAAGGTCATAAGGCAAATGAAAAATGGATTATGCATCGTTGCAGTGTGTCTACATGACACTTATCAGTTCGTATTCGCTGCAGAGTCCGCATAAGCAGTTAAGGATGAGATTTTACAAAAACCAGTTAATTTTTATCCTGTCACTTGGAAGCCTGAATACTGACATTTCAAGGTATTTGAGAATGACAAGTCTACGATCGTAAAAAACGTCATGTTTCACCCTAAGTTACACGTGAATTGAAGTAAACAGCACTAACACATGTAGAAACAACATGATACGACTTAGGTGATTAGTCAGTACACATTATTTTAATGAAGCAAAAGTTCCTTGGCAACTAGTCCATCATTGTACGAGTAACGTTTCCTCATAAATTCTTGAACCAGTAGATGAGTATTTCCCTTCTTCCCTCCCAGACAAAGGAGATGGCGCCAAGTGTAGTTAGGCCAGTAGTGTGCAACGTTTTAGTTCTATTTTCAATTTTTTCTCCCTCTTCTACCTTTGGAAGGAATGAGCTCCCATAAGTGATAAAAGCCTATTTATAAAATGAAAGATAAATGTATCATATTCTTGTATTGTGTCATAATAATGTGATATGTAATTAATTTGTAATTGTGATATTGACCGTTAGCATCTAGCTCTTAGCCGCCAATTCGGCCAGTGCGCCAGCGCGAAATCCGGCAGCGAGAATACGTGCATACATACATTAATCCTTGTTCCATAGATCACGAATACGACATTTCGTAAATGTTCGTTGGCTATCTGTCAGACTTTTAATACTATTTGGCAAATGACCAAAGATTTTTGTGGCAGCATAATTCACCACTTTTTGTGCCAAACTTGAGATTTAATCCAGAATAGTGAAGATCATCCTTTCTTCTAGTGTTCTAGCTATGCACTTCGCTCTTATTTTTGAATCGGGATGGGTTATTAATGACAAATTTCATAAGTGAATATATGAATTGCGAAAGTACTGTGAATATCCCGAGTTGCTTAAATAAATGCCTGCAAGGTGATCTTGGATGGGCTGCAGCTTTTATTCTGATCACACGCTTTTGTGCAAAGAATAATTTCTCCCTTAATGACGAATTGCCCCAAAATATGATGTCATATGAAAGCAGTGAATGAAAATAGGCATAGTAGGCTAATTTACTGATGTGTTTATCATCAAAATTTGCAAAACCCTAATACCATAAGTAGCTGAACCTAACCGTTTCAGCAGATTATCGATGTGTTTCTTCCAGTTCAATTTCTCATCAGTGCAGACACACAGAAATTTTGAGTATTCTGCCTTAGCAACAGACTTCTGTTCATAGTTTATATTTATTAATGGTGTTATGCCATGCTGCCATTGGCTTGACAAGTCATGTGAAAAAATGCAACCCATAAACACACAGACACTGCAACAATCATCTATCAATATGTCGTGGCCAATATATATATATATATATATATATATATATATATATATATATATATATATATATATATATATATATGCCATTTACTGTACAGAATTGCATAAACTGTGTTTTCTCAAAATTTAGTGAGAGTCCATTTGCAGAGAACCACTTAATAATTCTCTGAAAGACATTATTGGCAATTTAATAGGCTGATTCTTGCTAGTTGGGTGTGGTTACTATACTTGTATCATCAGCAAAAAGAACTAGCTTTGCATCTTCATGAATAAAGAGTGGCAAGTTGTTAACATATATTAAGAACAATAATGGACCCAATACTGAACCCTGTGGGACACCATTCTTGATACCTTCCCAGTTAGAGGACTCTGGTGGTTTTTGCAGACTATCTGCACTGTTAATTTCAACCTTTTGCATTCTTCCAGTTAAGTATGAATTAAACCATTTGTGTACTGTCCCACTAATACCACAATACTTACGCTCATCTATATGAATTTCGTGATTCACACAATCAAAAGACTTTGAGAGACCACAAAATCCCAATGGGTGGTGTTCGATTAGTCAATGCATTTAATGTTTGATCAATCAAAGCATATATAGTATTTTCTGTTGAAAAGCCTTTCTGGAAACCAAATTGCCATTTTGTTAGAATTTCAATTTTACAAATCTACATCAACATCTACATCTACATCCATACTCAGCAAGCCACCTGACGGTGTGTGGCAGAGGGTACCTTGGCTACCTCTATCGGTTCTCCCTTCTATTCCAGTCTCGTATTGTTCGTGGAAAGAAAGATTGTCGGTATGCCTCTGTGTGGGCTCTAATCTCTCTGATTTTATCCTCATGGTCTCTTCGCGAGATATACATAGGAAGGACCAATATACTGCTCCACTCCTCGGTGAAGTTATGTTCTCGAAACTTCAACAAGAGCCCGTACCGAGCTACTGAGCGTCTCTCTTGCAGAGTCTGCCACTGGAGTTTATCTATCACATCCGTAACGCTTTCGCGATTACTAAATGATCCTGTAACGTAGCGTGCTGCTCTCCGTTGGATCTTCTCTTTCTCTTCTATCAACACTATCTGGTACGGATCCCACACTGGTGAGCAGAATTCAAGCAGTGGGCGAACAAGTGTACTGTAAACTACTTCCTTTGTTTTCGGACTGCATTTCCTTAGGTTTCTTCCAATGAATCTCAGTCTGGCATCTGCTTTACCGTCGATTAATTTTATATGGTCAATCCACTTTCAAATCATTCCTACATGCCTACTCCCAGATAATTTATTGAATTAACTGCTTCCAGTTGCTGACCTGCTATATTGTAGTTAAATGATTAAGGATCTTTCTTTCTATGTATTCGCAGCACATTACACTTGTCTACATTGAGATTCAGTTGCCATTCCCTGCACCATGCGTCAATTCGTTGCAGATCCTCCGGCATTTCAGTACAATTTTCCATTGTTACAACCTCTCGATACACTACAGCATCATCCGCAAAAAGCCTCAGTGAACTTCCGATGTTATCCACAAGGTCATTTATGCATATTGTGAATAGCAACGGTCCTACGACACTCCCCTGCAGCACACCTGAAATCACTCTTACTTCGGAAGACTTCTCTCCATTGAGAGTGACATGCTGCGTTCTGTTATCTAGGAACTCTTCAATCCAATCACACAACTGGTCTCATAGTCCATATGCTCTTACTTTGTTCATTAAACGACTGTGGGGAACTGTATCAAACGCCTTGCGGAAGTCAAGAAACACGGCATCTACCTGGGAACCCAAGTCTATGGCCCTCCGAGTCTCGTGGACGAATAGCGCGAGCTGGGTTTCACACGATCGTCTTTTTCGAAGCCCACGCTGATTCCTACAGAGTAGATTTCTAGTCTCCAGAAAAGTCATTATACTCGAACATAATATGTGTTCCAAAATTCTACAACTGATCGACGTTAGAGATATAGGTCTATAGTTCTGCACATCTGTTCGACGTCCCTTCTTGAAAACGGGGATGACCTGTGCCCTTTTACAATCTTTTGGAACGCTACGCTCTTCTAGAGACCTACGGTACACCGCTGTAAGAATCGAAGTGGTATCTCATCAGGTCCAGCAGCCTTTCCTCTTTTGAGCGATTTAACTGTTTTTCTATCCCTCTGTCATCTGTTTCGATATCTACCATTTTGTCATCTGTGCGACGATCTAGAGAAGGAACTACAGTGCAGTCTTCCTCTGTGAAACAGCGTTGGGAAAAGACATTTAGTATTTCGGCCTTTAATCTGTCATCCTTTGTTTCAGTACCATGTTGGTCACAGATTGTATGGATATTTTGTTTTGATACACCTATCGCTTTGACATAAGACCAAAATTTCTTATTATTTTCTGCCAAGTCAGTACATAGAACTTTACTCTCGAATTCATTGAACGCCTCTCGCATAGCCCTCCTCACACTACATTTCGCTTCGTGTAGTTTTTGTTTGTCTGCAAGGCTTTGGCTATGTTTATGTTTGCTGTGAAGTTCCCTTTGCTTCCGTTGCAGTTTTCTAACTCGGCTGTTGTACCACGGTGGCTCTTTTCCATCTCTTACGATTTTGCTTGGCACATACTCATCTAACGCATATTGTACGATGGTTATGAACTTTGTCCACTGATCCTCAACACTATCTGTACTTGAGATAAAACTTTGGTGTTGAGCCGTCAAGTACTCTGAAATCTGCTTTTTGTCACTTTTGCTAAACAGAAAGTTCTTCCTACCTTTTTTAATATTTCTATTTACGGCTGAAATCATCGATGCAGTAACCGCTTTATGATCGCTTATTCCCTGTTCTGCGTTAACTGTTTCAAATAGTTCAGGGCTGTTGGTCACCAGAAGGTCTAATATGCTATCGCCACGAGTCGGTTCTCTGTTTAACTGCTCAAGGTAGTTTTCAGATAATGCAATTAAAAAAATTTCACTGGATTCTTTGTCCCTCCCATCCGTTATAAACGTTTGAGTCTCTCAGTCTATATCTGGTAAATTAAAATCTCCGCTCAGAACTATAACATGGTCGGGAAATCTACTCGAAGTATTTTCCAAATTTTGCTTCAGGGGCTTCGCCACAATAGCTACTGAGCCAGGGAGCCTATAGAGATATCCAATTACCATATTTGAGCCTGCTATAACCGTGACCTTCACCCAAATTATTTCACATTTCGGATCTCCGTAAATTTCCTTCGATACTACTGCACGTTTTATCGCTATAAACAGGCCTCCCCCTTCACTGTCCAGCCTGTCTCTGCGGTATCCATTCCAATCTGAGTTTAGAATTTCATTACTGTTTACATCTGGTTTCAGCCAACTTTCCGTCCCTAGTACTATGTGGGCGTTGTGACCGTTTATTAATGAGAGCAGTTCTGGGACCTTTCTATAGACTCTCCTGCAGTTTACTATTACCACATTAATATTTTTATTCCCTGTTGCGTTTTGCCTACTACTACCTTGTCGCGTCTCAGGAGGCGTCTTGTCGGGCATAGGGAGGAAATTCTCTAACTTAAAAAACCCACATTTGCACTCCACACGTACTCCACTACCCTTTTAGCCACTTCCTGCGTGTAGCGCACGCCTCACCTATTCAGGGGGACCCTACATTTCTCCACCCGATAGCGGAGGTCGAGAAATTTGCACCCCAGATCTCCGTAGAATCGTCTGAGCCACTGGTTTAAGCCTTCTACTCGGCTCCAAACCAGAGGACCAAGATCGGTTCTGGGAACGATACTACAAATAGTTAGCTCAGATTCCACCCCGCGAGCGAGGATTTCCGCCTTCACCAATTCCGCCAACCACCTGTACGAACTGAGGATGACCTCTGAACCCAGACGGCAGGAGTCATTGGCGCCAACATGAGCAACAATTTGCCATCGGGTGCACCCAGTGCTCTCTATCGCCGCCAGCAGGGCCTCCTCCACATCTCGGATGAGACCCCCTGGCAAGCAGACAGAGTGAACACTGTCCTTCTTCCCCGACCTTTCCGCTATGTCCCTAAGGGGCTCCATCGCCCGCATAACGTTGGAGCTCCCTATCACTAATAAACCCCTCCCCCCGTGTGCCTGCTCGGACCTTGCTGAAGGAGCGGCCATATGTCCACTCACAGGCAGAGCGGGCGATGTCACACGGCCAGCCTCCACATTGACCCTCCGACTCGTGCGACGCGAACGCCGCTGCACCCCCCACTCCCCTTGGGGAGAAAATGGCTCTGAGCACTATGGGACTTAACATCTATGGTCATCAGTCCCCTAGAACTACTTAAACCTAACTAACCTAAGGACATCACACAACACTCAGCCATCACGAGGCAGACCTTGGGGAGAGGGTGGCCCAACAGCACCAGGTACTCAAGAAGATGTCTCGACAGCAGGGACCGTGGGTGAAGCATGTAATATCTGGGGTGTACCATACGACGCACCAGACTCCCCACTGCCGCCACATGTCGAGGCAGCAGCCTGAAGACGGCTGACTGCGGCCATCAGCACGTTCAGCTGTTCGCGAACAGTGGCCAGCTCCTCCTGCGCCCGTACACAGCAGTCACACATCCTATCCATCCTAAGAAATCAACAATTTACGGTAGAGAGTTAATCAACTTTTAACTAGACTGCTAATTCACTAAAGGCGGCTGATAGCTGACTAAACTGTGGTTACTAGACACTTTTTTTTGGAAACAATGAAAATAAGCACTACCTCTCACTGGACTGTATTCGAAACAAACACGAAATCTATGGAACACTATTACTAGTACTCGACAATTAAAGCTTCCTAAAGGCAAAAACACACGGAAAAAGAAGTGACAAGTAAGAAAAACACAGTTAATACTTAAATTTATGTAGCTTGCTGCACAGTAGATGTGAAGCAGACGGCACTTACGACGACACTGTGATGCTACTCTTGAGTTCATTACTTTTTCAAGAATTTTTGGGACCGATGGCCGTAGCAGTCTGGTCCCTTTAATCCCCCAAACCAACCAAACAACCAAGAATTTTTGATAAAGCTGTCAAAAGTGAGATTGGGCGGTAACTGTTAGCATCAGATCTATGAAGCAAACTGAGCATTATTGTTAGCGCGCTTAATTCAAACATGCAACGGACTGTCATATTATGTATATAATCTTTTAATTTCCTACAAAATTCTACAATACATACATAGGATAAGCTGACATGTCCAGTCATAAAATGAAAAAGGAAGCGGACAATAAAGGGCATCAACCTCTATCGGAAAATGTAAATACAAAAAAAAAAAAAACCACTGTATGTCTCCATACTATACCAACGTACAGTGTGGGGGCAAATGTGTAGGTACATGATGAAAGGCCCCAGGAAGCCGTAAAATTAAGATTTATTAAAACACAAAAGCATGAAACACCGAACGACCAGAGTCGGCCAAGACGTTAATTACGAATGCGCGGTAAGGCGAAGACAAATGAAAAAAGATTCAATTTTTGTACAGTTTTCTTGTTTTTTACACTCCCTCATGGGTAGAAGGACGATGAAGATGTGTGATTTTAGATATGATGTATTGCGAGCTCTGTGTATCATATGCGTGCGTGAATAACATTATACTGAACAACAGTATCAAGTATTTTTTTATTTATTGAAGTGAAGAGAAGAACATATAAGGAGGATTGTCTTGTTGCGACAAACTCCGGTGTTTTCGGAGTCCACCGCCTGCAGCTACAATTAACATGTAAGCGAAGTCCGATGGCCAAAAGATACAGATAAGCACTGAACATTTTAATAACGCAATAGCATTATATTCTACAAAAATGTGTCTTCATGCGCATAGTCGATAATATTTAAGTGTCAGCGTGCGAACTATTCAACAAAACTGAATCGATATGATGTCTCACTTCATGAAATGCTGCAAAGAGCTTTGGAGTTTAATCGAGGACTGGTGATCAGGAACTTTACACCCTCCCCCCCTCCCCTGTCAAATACTGCAGCAAAAATTTCATCCACCACCAGGATTCGAACCAGCTTATTTCCGAGTCGAAAGACAGCGCACAGGAGTGCACCAGCGAAATTGGCTAAGGAGGTGGGTAATTGCCATATTCAACTGTGAGAGTGTACTGGACCTCGATAGTCTGCCTTTCTTCCCCTCCTGACAACACATGGGCGACCAAATAAAATCTTTTGTAACGCGTTAAATATCGTGAATATTTACGACCGATTATACGTTTGTAGCAGACATGTGCCACTCTCAGTAAATTCTCTCCTCTCTTCAGCATGAACTACCTTAGCACGCCTCGAATCTGCTCAGAATCAAACACGCCTTCAATTTGCCGCAGAGATTTACTGTGAACATTGAGAGCGATTTGTGGGGAGAACTGGGAGGGTTCGTGTCTCGGTAGAAAATGTCGAATAAAGCTGCCATTAATGTTTGAATATGCATTAGTTTTAGAGAAACCGACATGCAAGACCAATGTAGCCGTGTACGTTCGAAAAAAAGAAGAGAGAGAGAGAGAGAGAGAGAGAGCAGGGGAGAGGGCGGGAAAAGTCATCGTTTAATGTCGTCTTCCCTCTTTTTTTTACGCTGTCGTTTGTTTTCATCTATTTTGCCAGCTTCGAGACGTGAGGTTTCAATCCTAACCATGTTACAGATTATGATGAAATTTATTTGCAAGACTACAAGACATTTTTAATTTGTACGACGTAATCCTTGTATCGTTTGATTTCACATGAGCGTAGTATGTATTCAGTATCGACACCTTAAAAACTCATGACCGTGCCCAACGCGTAGCTTAAACCCACGACCTTTGCTTCATAACTGGATGCAATCTCTACATTACATACTCCCACACTAAGTAGCTTCCTTCACCACTCAGAAAGAACTTCGTACAAATGGACTTCTATAAACAAAATATCGTTTACGGTGTTATTTCGGAAACCTACGAGAGCAAACACAGTAAATAGGTGTCAACCTCCAGAAAAAAAAAAAATTAAGTAGTCGTATACCTTAGCAAAGCCTGGTTATACGGACCCGTTAAACAAAGAATGGTGCCAACAGTTGTGCTTGGGGAGGAACTGCTATCCCGTGAACCGGCAGAAGTATCTAAAAAGTGATCCTGTTCTATCATTGCTCTGCTATCGGCTCGTTACAGCCGAGTGATGCACCCGGTCTCACGGGGTGGGAGATGTCGGAGGGACGACGAGAACGATCAATACCTCCCATATGGCTCGCCTCGGCCGGTGGGGTGAGCGTGGGTGGAACAGGTGTCTGTCTCCATGGTTACGGCCGGTGCAGACGGCTACTGAGGGCTGCAGCGCCGGCGAAGGGGTGGAGTCCGCAGCCAGCAGCAGCCGCGGCCAGACGCCTTGCTCGCGCCGCTCTTCAGGTAAGTCACACTCGCAGCCCAGAAGTCTACCCGACAGAACGCACTTCTGAAATTCAATTCTAATTCATCTTTGCGTCGCTTCAGGTCGTTTCTTTCGTGGAAATATAGTTGCTAAAGATCTTAGGTAGACTTCCTATTTGGTGCATAAAAGTTGGCTGACTTCTAACTTGCAGCAGCAAAACCGTGATACGGTCTTAGTTTACCGTAGAAGCAAGGAGGAAATTCGACTGAACTTGACAGACACTTTAACAATGTATTGCAACTCTTGAAAGCTAAAACAAAATAGTCAGCAAGGAAATCATATTGAATGGATGATGTCTTCACTTTCGTTATACAAAAAGTACCTCAAAAATAATTTTTGGGTAGTTATTCACTTCGAGGTCTTAATCGAACCGTCACAGCGGAAAAGTGACCAATTCGCTGATTTATTAAGATCACGAAAGAGCTATTTATCTACACAGCTACATGATTTTTTTGTAAATAACTCGCCATTTGCTTGACCGAAGGTTTCCTAGTTGAGGAAAATGCTGTCTTTCTTATAATAAATAACATATATTTACAAACTGCGCTGTCTTGTGACGTGAATGTCGTAGGTTGGAGTCTCTCCTTGCACTAAATGTGAGTTTTTGTGGGTTTTAAAATTGCCACTACTGGATGAGTCATTCAGACTGACAGAAAGTTATCGCGAAAATGATTTCAGGCACATTTAAACAACGAATATGACATTATACAAGTAAATAATCAAGATTATAAGGTAATGAATACTGTTCATGATAGGTGTATCAAAAAGTGTGCTGTCTGCATGGCCAAGTTGCGAAAAGTCAGTTTAAGTTTAGAAGCTACTATGTGAAAATAAAAAAGAGAGAAGCCAAAGCCATTTGACTCGCCGAGTATCAAAATGTGTCATTTAAAAAAAATTTTGAGTTTACGACTTGAAAACTTTCAGATTATATTTCTGTTGAACGTTCCTCTTGTTTGTGCTGGTAAGTAATTTATGCAAAATGAGCTGTAAATTCTCAAAATTAATCATTTTCATTCATAGTGTAATGCGCTTCACACCTGGTACACAGTGTCAGGAGCTTTCTTGTCGCATAGGAGAATGACTAGAGTGATATATAGAAAAATAAGGTCGCTGTTAGAGATTTTTTTCATTTCTTGTAAAAGTAACTCTCTTCCCGAAGAAATGCAAACAGTAAACACTTCATATAATAAATCCTTGTTTAAAGCAAAAAAAGAAAACAATATATCTGTTATCACTCTGCTTCTTAACAATTGCAAACAGCTAACACTTCCTATACTAATTACTGGCCGCGCGGTTTAGGACGCCATGTCGCGGATTGCGCGACCCCTCCCGCCGGAATTTCGAGTCCTCCCTCGGGCATGGGTGTGTATGTTCTTCTTAGCATAAGTTAGTTTAAGTAGTGTCTAAGTCTAGGGGCCGATGACCTCAGCAGTTTGGTCCCTTAGGAATTCACGCATATTTGAACATTAATTACTGATTCGAGTACAAAAAAAGTGATTTGTTACTTATGGGACTCACTGCTGAAGCCAGCGAGATGTGAGAACGATTTCATCAATTAAACATTTTAATTACAGTGAATACTGAGTACAAGAAACAATTATTGTTGTTCATACTAGTTCGCATCTGTTAGCTCAGTTTATATTCCATGGCAGCGTAACACATGATGCGTTAAAGTTTTTCATAGTTACTACTAGGTTCTCACTAAAACCGAAATGGATTTTAGGGTGCATAACATATAGATATGGATTCACATAACAGATTACAGTTGATATGGTGTAAAATGAACTTCCAAATAAGCAAACAGGACGCAAGACAGATCGGAAGTTAAGGAGAACAATTTGTGAAATCTCAGACGCTATAAGCTATCGTTAAGTCAACAGTTTGAAGATTCTTGTGTAGAATCAGCAAAGAACTTAGGTTTCATTCTATCTACAGGGCTATTACAAATGATTGAAGCGATTTCATAAATTCACTGTAGCTCCATTCATTGACATATGGTCACGACACACTACAGATACGTAGAAAAACTCATGAAGTTTTGTTCGGCTGAAGCCGCACTTCAAGTTTCTGCCGCCAGAACGCTCGAGGGCGCAGTGAGACAAAATGGCGACAGGTGCCGAGAAAGCGAATGTCGTGCTTGAAATGCACTCACATCAGTCAGTCATTACAGTGCAACGATACTTCAGGACGAAGTTCAACAAAGATCCACCAACTGCTAACTCCATTCGGCGATGGTATGCGCAGTTTAAAGCTTCTGGATGCCTCTGTAAGGGGAAATCAACGGGTCGGCCTGCAATGAGCGAAGAAACGGTTGAACGCGTGCGGGCAAGTTTCACGCGTAGCCCGCGGAAGTCGACGAATAAAGCAAGCAGGGAACTAAACGTACCACATCCTACGGTTTGGAAAATCTTACGGAAAAGGCTAAAGCAGAAGACTTACCGTTTGGAATTGCTACAAGCCCTGACACCCAATGACAAAGTCAAACGCTTTGAATTTTCGGCGCGGTTGCAACAGCTCATGGAAGAGGATGCGTTCAGTGCGAAACTTGTTTTCAGTGACGAAGCAACATTTTTTCTTAATGGTGAAGTGAACAGACACAATGTGCGTATCTGGGCGGTAGAGAATCCTCACGCATTCGTGCAGCAAATTCGCAATTCACCAAAAGTTAACGTGTTTTGTGCAATCTGACGGTTTAAAGTTTACGGCCCCTTTTTCATCTGCGAAAAAAACGTTACAGAACACGCGTATCTGGACATGCTGGAAAATTGGCTCATGCCACAACTGGAGACCGACAGCGCCGACTTCATCTTTCAACAGGATGGTGCTCCACCGCACTTCCATCATGATGCTCGGCATTTCTTAAACAGGAGATTGGAAAACCGATGGATTGGTCGTGGTGGAGATCATGATCAGCAATTCACGTCATGGCCTCCACGCTCTCCCGACTTAACCCCATGCGATTTCTTTCAGTGGGGTTATGTGAAAGATTCAGTGTTTAAACCTCCTCTACCAAGAAACGTGCCAGAACTGCGAGCTCGCATCAACGATGCTTTCGAAGTCATTGATGGGGACATGCTGCGCCGAGTGTGGGAGGAACTTGATTATCGGCTTGACGTCTGCCGAATCACTAAAGGGGCACATATCGAACATTTGTGAATGCCTAAAAAAACTTTTTGAGTTTTTGTATGTGTGTGCAAAGCATTGTGAAAATATCTCAAATAATAAAGTTATTGTAGAGCTGTGAAATCGCTTCAATCATTTGTAATAACCCTGTAATTTCGGGTATATCGAAGTTTTTCAGCTAAAGACTTGCAGATAAATGTTGCTGGTATAATCTATCTGATCTAAAGTATTATTTGTAAACGTGATGGAATGTGTCCGCCCATCGCTTTTGTAACAGGTTCAACTCTGCTGAGGACACTTTTCAGTGAAGCGATTGCAGGGAATGGCAGCCTTTTCTTCCGCAAGGTCCAAAACTTGAGAAGGTAGTGATGCCAGGCAATGGGGCCTGGAGCAAAGTCAACGTTTTAACTCATTCCATTGATGTTCCATTGACTTCAGGTCCGAACTCTAGGCAGCACAGTCCATTTCAGGAAGGTTGTTGTCCACAAACCATCGCCTCACAGATGCTGCTTTATGACAGGTTGGATTGTCACGCTGACGCCAATAATCATCGTCTCGGAACGGTTCCAATACCATACGCAGTACGCATTGCTGTTAAAAGTGCTCATATCCTTCCGCATTTACGGTTTTCTTAGGCCCAATAAGGAGACCAATCCCATAACCACGAAAAACAGCCCCACACCGTAACACCACAATCTCCGTACTTCTCTGATCGCACTACACATGCTGGCAGGTAACTTTCTGTGGACATTCGCGAACTCAAACCCTCTCATCGGATTGTCACATACAGCGTGATTCATGACATCAGTTACTGATTTCCCGCCATCCTCCCGCTGATTGCATCCGTTTTTTATAACTACCTTCCACAATGCTTAACGATCACTTGCGCCAGTGCATTAGATCTGTCTTATCTTGGTTTAGTTGTGGTTGTTCCTTCACGTTTCTACTTCACAGTCAATCGACTTGGACAGGTTTAACAGGGATCAAATGTCCCTGATTGATTTGTTACTCAGGTGACATTCAATGAGTAGTCGATGTTCGAAGTCACTGAGCTCTCCAGACCAATCCATTCTGCTGTTAGTCCTTTTCAACTGACAATACAATACTCCCCGCCTCCTTTTACAACCTAAGACAAAAAAACGACAGCCCATGAAGGAATTATCCGACTGGGACGGGAATCAGCAGGGTTTGCCAAGTATGAAGACCAGCAGAAGAAAGTCTCGCCGTGTTAGCTTGCTGAAATGTAAGCCCAGGATCACTTGCCATGATGGGCATCAAAACGCGGCGTAGAAAACCGTCTACTTACATCTGTGCTGTAGGGGTGCCACGGGTGACAATTGAAGGAGTCCTGCTATGAAAAGGAAATGGCTCCAGAGCATCGTTCCTGGTTGTCAGGCTGTTAGGAAGGTGACAGTCATATCGGTATCCCACTGCTGTCTGGGGTCATCAAGGCTCAGTTCGAAGCGGGACTCATCACTGAAGACAATTCCACTCAGTCAATGAGATTACAGGCCGAAGACATGTCTCGAGACGCCACGGACGGATGTGAGATACCAAACACACTTTCGCCCACCGTGCTGTCCGACAACGATGAGTGACGCTCTGGTGTGCCATTCTTTTCACAGCATGACATCTTCGGTTGTTACCTGCGACACTCTTACAGCACAGCGGTCCGTCGACGACATAGTGTACCACATTTTGTTGCCCTTCATGGCAAGCGATCCTGGGCTTACTATTCAGCAAGCTAATGCCCACCCACAGACGGCGAGAGGTTCTGCTGCCTGTCTTCATGCTTGCCAAACCTTACCACTGCCAGCAAGGACGCCAGATCTCTCCACAGTTAAGAAAGTTGGTGGCATAACGGGCAAGGCCTTCCAACCAGTTCGGAATTTTGCCGCTCTAACGCACCAATTGGACATAATATGAGACGATATCCCTCAGGAGGGCATCCAGCAATTCTGTTAGTTAATGCCAATACGAATAACTGCTTGCATAAGGCCCAGATGTGGACCAACACGTTACTGATTTGCTCAGTTTCTGAAGTTCTTCCTCTTGAATAAATCGTCCAACTTTTTTGAAATAGTAATCATTTGTTTGTCAGTACGTGAGCTATCTTACTTCCAGCGATTTCCGTCCCATTTTCTTAGAGTTTGTGTTGGCTAGTCCTCCTCTCGTGGCATCTAGTGGTCAGTACCACATAACATAGGTGTCTCCGGATACTTTTGATCTGAAATGTGTAATATGGAGCATTTACATGTTTAGCAGTGTATCCATACCGGCAGTTAGAGGAATGCCATTAATACGATTAACTGACGTTCAAGGCGTAAGCCTGTTGAAAAAATATAGTAAGACTATTCTGTTTCTATTTTGTAAATGAGTTTTCTGCTTTGAGTTCGTGTCACTAGTGGCGATGTCTGTGGTGTTATCTACTTCCTACAGACGTGATGATAAAAACGGACAAGAATCAGCAGTGCACATGAACAGCAGCGACGCTACAGACTATACCGGCCGCGCGTGGTAGATTACGTCACTTCACCATTTCATGTCCCTTGGCAGCTCAAGAAGATAGTTCCAATAAACTACACAATGACAGTTCTGAATCAACATAATGGTTTTCATAGCTTGTATTTTTTTTTTTTTTTTTTTTTTTTTTTTTTTTTTTTTTTTTTTTTTTTTTACGGGGGAAACTCTTTCTCAATGCTGTGTTTAGGAAACCACAATGTACAACCACCTGTGTTATTGAGGCAGAGGTAAGGTAGCTTTCTCAGTATCTTGCCTCCACTCGTGAGAGGGGCAATGCGGCTTGTGAACACCGTTCGGTTTGTCAACGTGGCTCGAAGGATTACACAACGCTTAAGTTCATGCGCTCATTGCCACTTCGCGGAAGGCAGTTGGTCATAAACTGGTGTTCATCGCATCTACGTCACTCTATAGTTACACCACTGTCCTGAGGCTCAAAATATTAAAATTCTGCCTCTTAGTGATCACTGACGACCACTACATACAAATTGCGATTTAAACAACACGAAATCGTCTCCACACAATCTGTTTTGCCCTAAACGTCCTTTACGAGAAATAGTACAAGCACCCCAACACGAAGTAGTTGGCCAAGAGAACATCTCGAATGAAAACTGGAATAATGACGTAGAGTTCTCTTGACCGACGAGTACGGTATTTGTCTGGCACCTGATGACCGTCAGTGAAGACTGTGGTGGTGGATAGGTATCAATGTCTGTCCCTCAGGTTCAGCATGGAGGTGGCTCAGTCGTGTTCTGGGCGGTAAGATGTACGGATGTCGGAAGCCACTCATCGCTATCGAGGGTAATTTGAAGGATACCATTTGAAACTTGCAGCGTGTCTTCGCAAGAAGCCTCCTCTCGCACTGAATAGTGTCATAAGAGTGTCTATGAATGGGACATGGTTGAGCAGTAACATCTATGCACATTGTGGACAGTATTTCAAGGAGGACATACTCATGTTACAATGATTGGGGCGGATCAAAATGATACTGAAGTTTCACCCAGCAACAGACTGATTTCACCGAAGTGCACTTTCGAATGAACTTTTCGTAGTTTCAAAGGGCTTGTGTTTTCATTCCCTAATAAACAAATAAACCAGCTACAGGTGGCATACAGCCAGATTTTATGCCCGGTTTCGTCCGTCAAAAGCGAACAGCTGTGGGAAACGATTGTCTGATGATGCTACAATCTGGCTGCCGAAATCGGTTATAAAACCAAATTTCAGGTGACTTGTAACAGTTTTATCTGTATGCCATTTATAACAGCCGATGTGCCCGCGACAAGCCATACGTGCATTTACTACATTTTGAATCTCTGTTTACCTAGAATCTAAGCACACAGACGCTTTCAGATATGAAAGGCAGTGCACACCACCCTTGGGGCAGTTCATCCGCCTGCAGTAAAAAGTTTTCAGATGAGCAGTACAAGCACTCATCACTCATCCTCACGACATGTACTGATAGAAATGGAAACTGTTACAGCCTGAGGCATCAGTCAGATATTTCTCAGAGTAGCACTTGCAACCTACGTCCTCAGTTATTTGCTGGATATATTCCAATCTCTGTCTTCCTCATCAGTTCTTGTCCTCTACAGCTCCCTCTAGTACCATGGAAGTCACTCCTTGATGTCTTAACAGATCTCCTATCATCCTGTCCCTTCTCCTTGTCAGTGTTTTCCACATATTCCTTTCCTCTCCGATTCTGTGCAGAACCTCCTCATTCCTTATCTTATTAGTCCACCTAATTTTCAACATTCGTATGTAGTACCAAATCTCAAATGCTTCGATTCCCTTCTGTTCCGGTTTTCCCGCAGTCCAGTTTTCACTACCACACAACGCTCTGCTCCAGACGTACATTCTCAGAAATTCCTTAGTCAAATAAACGCCTATATTTGATACTAGTAGAATTCTCTTGGCCAGGAGAGCCTTTTTGCCGGTACTAGTGTGTTCTTGACGTAGTCCTTGCTCCGTTCGTCATTGGTTATTTAGCGGCCTAGGATGGAGAATTCCTTAACTTCACCTACTTCGTGACCATCAATCCTGATGTTAAGTTTCTCGCTGTTCTCATTTCTGCTACTTCTCATTACTTCCGTCTTTCTTCGGTTTACTTTCAATCCATATTTTGTACTCATTAGACTGTTCATTCAGTCAGTAGATCATGTAATTCTTCTTCACTTTTACTCAGTATAGTAATGTCATCAACGAATCGTATCATTGATATCCTTTCATCTTTAATTTTAATCCCACTCATGAATCTTTCTTCTCATTTCCATCATTGCTTCTTCGATGTACAGACTGAGCAGTAGGGACAAAAGACTACGTCCCTGTCTTGATCCGAGCACTTCGTTCTTGGTCTCGTTCTCTTGGCTCTTGTACATATTTTATATTACCCGTCTCTACCTATAGCTTACCCCTATTTTTCTCAGAATTTCTAACAGCTTGCACCATTTTACACGCCGAACGCTTTTTCCAGGTCGACAAATCGTTTCAACGTTTCTTGATTTTTCTTTAGTCATGCTTCCATCATCAACCGCAACATGAGAATTGCCTCTCTGGTTCCTTTACCGTTCCTAAAGCCAAACTGATCGTCATCTAACACATCTCCAATTTTCTTTTCCTTTCCTTTCCTCCTTTAAGAGATCGTAAATTATCACCATTAGTATGAGGTGTGACCTCCACGGACGCGAATACACTCTTGTATTCGTTGAGGCATGGAAGCAAACCTCTTCCGATTGTCATCGTGAGCAATTTCTTTCCATGCAAGAAACACATGCTGTGTCGATTCCTGAAGGTTGCTGTCTAGAGGCTGGTATGAGAGTATATTCCTTCCCATTGCATCCCATTCACTCTGCAAGAGCGACTTAACAGAAGACCACGCAGACCATTTGGGGATCCATACGTTTTTCGAGATATTTATCGAGCGAACTGCAATTTGGGGTATTGCATTATCCTGCTGGAATATGCCATATGGTACCCTGGTCATAAAGGGTATGCCAACTGGGTTTACATTCTTGCCACCAACTGGCGAACATGTAACCTCCCTTCAATTATTACAAAATCAGTCCTGCTGTCATCCAATAGATATCCACAGCCTGGTTTTAGGAGACTGCGGGGTATGGGTCTCGAGAATCGCCATCTCCTGTGGTCTCTCACCAGATCGTCTAAGAACACATTGGCGTCTCACTGGCAGACCACAGAAGTGAGAAGCGTCGCTGACCATCACAGAATTTCACTTTATGTCCCATTTGACTCTCGCTCTAGACTGCATAAGTCTCGATTGTCTCTGATATGGTTGTCAAGGGTTAGACACTCACAAGAACTAGAGACCTCATTCCAGCTTTTAGTAATCTGTTCCAGACTGCACGTGATGGTATTCTGCCTATAATTAATGCTCTGATTTCAACTGATGTTATTCGTCTATTCGTCAGAGCCGGTTATACAGTGCTACGATCTTCTCGTTATGTAGTCCGAAAGTAAGCTGAGCGTGTCGTCCTGTATGCATGCTGTGTTGTGATCACTACCTGCATCGTTTCAGTAACGTTAGACACACCAAATAGACTTGTTATACTCACAACATACTTCATCCGTAAAAAAGCTTTTTGTTCTACACTGAAATTAACGAAATTATGCTCTCATGAAGACAATATGAACTGACTTCACCCCTTAATTTGTCGACTGACAGCACTGCTGGTGAAACAGGGGAGGACGGCTGTTGCTAGCTGTGTAAAGTGGGCTAAGAACCCAGCGGACGAGTATCAACACTCAGTGCAGATGTCCGGGAGTGTGACGCCACCTTAGGCATTGTGTGGCGACAATCGGTAGTACACCGTTTGACCTCCCAGCGGTTCTGGTTTGAGTCCAGCGACTTGCAGGGTGGTGTGGGTGGGCAGCAGAAGACGGATGACGTCTTTATAGTGGCACAAGGAAACAGACGTGGTGTTAGCGGTGAGTTGCGGTAGCTTTGGGCTTTGTAGCGACGATACAGAAACTTGTATGTGCGCTGAACTGGCCGACCGCAAGATCTGCAACGCCTGACATTCTCGCCACCTCGGTGGAGGGCGTCGGCCCTTCTAGTCCAGTTGCCATCGGGGGTAAATCGTCTTCTGGAAATCAGAATTGGTATTATTTTTTGGTGTAGTTGCACGCTTATGACGATGTGAAAGTATGAAGTCGTTCACCTGCGCGAAATAAGACGGACCGTTGGTCGTTGTGAGTATGAAGACATTAATAGTGTAAGAAAGTCAATATGAAAGCGCGTCGACTCATTTTGAATGCAGCGTTAACCTAGCACCGCAATGTCCACTAAACCGATCTCTGAGGCTGAAGTCAGACCCAGATCTCCACATTATGCAGACAATATTTCACACCATGAGCTGTCCACTCAGTCACTAGGAACTTAATACCAGCTTAAGTCTGGTGCGACTTCTCAATTATGGCTTTTAACTCAACAATGTTTCCTGTGATGTTTCTTGTCTAATGGCACTGAGAGGGGGCATCATCGTCACCACCACCACCTCCACCACCATCACCACCACATGCGTATCCACAATATGTTCTTCTTAACTGTCTGCTATTACATGACGATACTTTGAAATCTGTTACTATACATTGATAAGGAGTGCTAAGCTCCTCGACATGGTCGCATCTCGAGAAATCTCGTGCCCTTGGACGGCTTAGGACTCGGAAAGCTCAATTCATTCACGAGACGTGGAGTGTAGCTGTCTTCTTCTGGTCGGTTGCAGATTAATACGGTATTGATGCTGCAGGGCGCGTTGGTCAATGACAATGTGAGGAGGGACTTTTACCCTAAGACAGCGAGAATGCTCTGTGACTCCCATACGCAGAGAGATAGGTAATAAATTAAACAGTATGCTCGAGGTGATAGAAATATGTGGAGCGCTGTCTGGTATACTTTGAAGATTTATGTGTTTGAGAATTAACACTGAATGGATGTACTGAGCAGTCATCTATCCATGCTCGCACTGATACTCCCAGAGTGGAGAAGGGGTGGTTTAGCTATGATACTGAAATTAAGGAAACATGCTGTCAGATCACTGGCCGGTGTTGAAGTTACTGTAAAACTTCTAAAATTATTCCCGCTATCAGCTGTGATATTTATTATTAGAGTACATCAATGGTGTCTTTTCCATCCCATCCATGCCTTGGTGTGCTGTTGGTTACCACATAATGATTGACTGACAACGATTGTTTGAGTTCGGGAATGAGTTTCGTTTATGGGTAACAACTTCTGGGGGTTGCTAGCAGCGAAAAAGTGATAGCGTACATGAGTGCAATATGAGGAATCATTTGAAAGCGAATGCAGAGTCGTCAGCTATTCTGTCAGTGTGAGAGACAAGTCAAAATGTACAGCTCGTGGATCACCTTCGGACTATAGTTTGGAGACCTACGCCAAAGCCATAAAACTCTTCCAGTTTGCTTATGTTGTAATTGTCTTTTATTTAAATTCAACGGATGTGTGGAGTGTTATTCTATCCATCATAAGAATATGGTTCACACTGTGCAAAGTTTATTTTCCTGTGAAAGGCCATGGATCAGAACTTCGTAACGTTAGTTTAGAACCTGACAGAGGCCTTGAAGTCCTGGCAGAAAAAAAAGACACGTTTGGCATTGTACAAAAGCGTGTTAGAAAATAGTGTTTGAAACATCTAAACAGGACCAGAGAGAAACTTCCTGGCAGATTAAAACTGTGTGCCGGACCGAGACTGGAACTCGGGTCCTTTGCCTTTCGCGGGAAGGTAGGAGACGAGGTACTGGCAGAAGTAAAGCTGTGAGGAAGGGGCGTGAGTCGTTCTTGGGTAGCTCAGTTGGTAGAGCACTTGCCCGCGAAAGGCAAAGGTCCCGACTTCGAGTCTCGGTCCGGCACACAGTTTTAATCTGCCAGGAAGTTTCATATCAGCGCACACTCCGCTGTAGAGTGAAAATTTCATTCTAGGACCAGAGAGATTTAGTACAGTCTGCGGGATACGATCATTCACATAGAGTATATGTGATCAAACTTTAAGTGGCTTAGTGGCTTCTGCAGCCCCTGTATATTTAATAGGCGGCAGTAGCAGTAGCAGTTTGAGGTGTAAATTCTGTGAGGGACTTGGTAAACCGATAGGAAATCTCGGATGGCTGCACGCTGTGGTATTGTGGGAAGTACTGTGAAATCTCTTTCTCCACAATGGACCGCACCACAGCTATGTGTCAGTGCGCCCGCATCGGTGCCTAGGTGACTTATAAATGGGATGAGCTTTTGTAGTTCGTAATTTTTCTCTGTTGGGGGGCGTAGAGAATAACGATGATAGCATGTTGGGCAGATTGATTTGAATTGACGCGGATCTGTAGTACTTATATCTAGTTTGGGGACGTACCACACTGCGCGCATTTCCACCGAATGGTCAAAACACGCTCCTGTTGCACTAACTCAGGTCTTTCTGTTTCTACACAGGTTGCAAAAGGTGGTGAATATGTCTCTCTCTGACTTCTGCTCAGTTCCGACTTAAATTGGAATCACATGCGGAAAGCTGTAAAAATGGGACCAGTTGCAAGATGCGTAGGGGGTGACTAAAACCAAGTTGAAATTTTACTTTAGCAACTAGGCTCGGGAAAGATGACTCGTTTCGAGATATGGGAGTGCCAGAAATATGGCTGAGTAGTGGTTGTAATCATTAAATGAATTGTCAAGCCTATAACTCAGTGGATATATTGCGGAACCTATGATGTGGCCTCGAGACAGAATGCGCTACAAATACTAAAGAATTATCTAGCTGGGGCGGTGTGATGGAGTCGCAAATACAGCTTACATACTATGTTCCTTAGCCGAATCACTTTCAAAGTTCAGTGGTTCTATAGCAAGGTTGCGTCGTGGGCTGATAATACACATCCCTACGATCACCGTCACAGTATTTGTCCGACAAAAAAAAAAAAAAAATCTCCTCATTCAGAGATAATGTCGTACCTCAATTCCTAAAGGGGGTATAGCTTTTAACATGGATACTTGTGTGCACCTGTAAAACCAAGACAGCTTGTGACAGTAATATGTAGTAGTTGTTGCGATCGAGGTTTTTTAACATCTGGTCCTCACACAGCTAATTTTGGGTCAATGTTATTTCGCATCGTAGGCAATCAATTATTGACGAAGTAATATGCTTAGTAGTAGTGGTGGGTGCGTGATATGTTTGCATTTGAGCATCAGATTTATAAAGTATGTGGTTGTGGAAAGGAAATGACTATGTCCACTCTTAAGGAGGGTATATATTTGACTTGGAGTATTGTGATAGCAAAGGGAAGAGTATTTCCAGTCATAAGGAAGGTGCAGATATTTCCAGAGCTACAGCCTTCAGCAGGGTTTATTTCCGATACTTCGCTCATTGTCGAATGCCGTTCAATTGAGCCCACGATCGTAACATTTAATTGTAAGTATAATTATAACTAATATATGTGACCAGTTTTACAGAATGATTCCATGTATGGATGGCTTGTGGTGGTAATGATTCATGTTCCCTGTTAAGGGCAGCAGCCGTCCGAATGCAGATGTCTGTTGGAGTGTAGGAATGTATTTGAGTTAACTTTGCCCTCGTCTAGACGACCGAACAGTGAACTAATACTTAGTATGTGTTGGGCGGCTTTCGTGATCAAGTGGAAATTTGAGGAGACTGTATATGGAGGTGTGTTTGCGCTGGACTGTTATTCCCTCCCATGTAAATTGTTCTGTTGACTGCTTCTGCACATTTCGTGCTTTTATTTAGTTGAGGGAAGATCGAGTGTGGTGTGTGCATCTAGCATGTAGAAGACACGTTTGTCTGTTCTCTAGACGTGGGAAAGACCTTAGTTGCCTTGTAAATTATACGGAAGATTTGCAATTTGTTACATCACCGACTTCGGTATTCGAGAGTGCAAATATGAGTTTCTTCTATTTGTTTCTATTACTGAGTGGTTTACAGCATGCTGCACCTCAATAAAGTTTGAGGTTTGTAGAGAAATAATTTCCAGTCTATATCTTGGGAATTATGTTGCTCTAGCGATAGGTAGGGTGCTGCCTAGTTCTTGATATCGAGAAGTACTGCGAAAATGGTATAATATTATGAAGAACCATGTGAAAATAAGTGTGTTCTTGTAATCACCGAGTCTGGAGATGGAGCAGGTTTGGAGCAGAAACAGTAACGCGTTTGTGCCGAGGGGAAAGGATCTCGAATTTTCAGCAGAGCTCTGATATCGACTTTGGTCCGCTGAGGGTGCTCTGATGTAAAAGGGATGATTTTGTATGGCGCTGAATGTCACTTCTGTAGAAAGAAAGAAAAGGACTGGGGAGCATCGTGACATATAGCCTGTGTGAGTGTAGGCATACCATAATTTTTTCGGGTGTTCTACAGATATAAAAGATAACTGCACTGTTTGTGTAACATGTGTATATATTATGTTGTAATGTTACTGTGGCTTACATTGTGTAAAATATGTATATATATATATTGCACCGTAAAGTTAGTATGGCTCATATTATGGCATGAGTAGAGAGGATGACTGTGTCTCCTATCGTAAGATTTTTTCAGTATTTGACGATAAGAATGGTAGTTTGTATGATATAATTGTCAGTGCAATATGGCGATCTGTGTAAAATAACCGCTGGAAGCCTCACCTGCAGAAGGAAAAAAGGCGGACATTTCTTCGATATCGGCAGTATCAGTAATTCGGCGGGTAAATTCGATAAGAAATAATCATAATGCTCGATTCATTGACGTCCTTTGTGCTGGGATACAGGAGCCTCTACATAGCATTGAGAACGTTTGCGTATGTTGAAAGCAGGAAGGCTATCACGTGAGGTCAACGAGAAAGACTGCATTTGGCGTTACTTTCGTAAACAGGTTCTTTTAGGCTAAAAATTTTCATGCATTCAAGCGGAGACATCAAGTAAGCGAGCGTTAACCATTTCTGGAACACTATACATTTCCCAAAGGGTCGACTTGTCTTATTTTTTACAAAACCATGTGACGTAAGAATAACAGTGAGATCATTTTAGATGGCGAGTCGGCATGCGGGCGTTTCGCGGCGGGGCGAGGTGTGAGCGATGCTGGGGGCAGGTAGGCATGGCTGAACACGTCACGCATGGACCGTTACAAACCTTAAGGGGGAATCAGCCTGTGCTGTTCTGTCATCAGCGGTAAAGACAAGTGCTGCCTTGAGGTGTCTCGAGTATGAAACAGACGTGAACGCGCCTCAGAGTTCTGTGACGTTGGTATAACTGTGACTGTATACTCGGAAATAGAGACAACTTTCCCCTGCATCCGGCGGCGGGTCGCGGCTGTGACGGTACGTGCGGTCCTGAACGGACGTCTGTGTGTGCTTTGATACCTGACGGCCGCGTCACTTCGCGGGAGCTGTGGCATGCGTTGAATGCATGTCTTGCATTATTTTGGGAGCGGGCCTGGGGACTGTGCTATGAGCTATTTGGACAGTTTAGGAGTTGATTTCGTGTCTGCACATTTGTGTACGGCATTTTGTAGGGGCAGTTTACGGGTCTGTACTGAAATTATTTCGTTAATTTAGGAGTTTTTTACTCGTCTGCAGACTGTGTATTGTGACCCCAAGCACATCAGGGCTAGTGTTTTGTGTCAGTGTGATAAATATACTCATTCCCCAAATAAATTGTTTCAAAATAAATAGAGGGCACTCCTTCCTTACTCTATACAGCAGCCCAGCGCAGGCTGAGTCATTTTCGCGCCATTTTCCCTATACAGACAACCATCTGGGATTTGGTCACAGGAGGGATGACAGTACTTTCTGGTGGCAGTAACGTGTACTAGGTCAGCTGGAGTCTAGATCTCATGGTGGAGACACTGCATGCAAAATAAAGACTTGTGCCCAGAGTCGTTTTCCCGCCATTTCCCTCCAACCATCTTGGATTACGTCACAAATCAGACGACCGCGCCCTCTGATGGTGGTATTGAGTACTAGCTCCAGACTTTGTGGTGAACATCCTGTTTGACGCCATTTTGGATAACTGTACTTGCGTCGTCACCAGACTTCTGGCGGCGATAAAATGTACTAGGTCTGTTGGGCTCTGGACCTCACGGTGAAGATATTGGCTGCCGCCATCTTGGATTGCGTCACAGATGAGAGCGCCCTCTGCTGGTGGCGATGTGTACTAAGGCAGCTGGGCTCTGGACCTCATGGCAAGCCCATCTGCATGAAATTGGTTAAATAATAAAGACTTATCTCCAAGTCCTTTTTTCCCATGAATACTTGGGAGGAGGTTGCAGTTGAGCGACTGAGGTTAGTACAAGTGTCCTTTCTTTCGCGCCATTTTCTTACCTTAGCAGCGAAACTCCAAGTGACCTTTGTTCACCACCAAAATTCAAACTTGGCCCCAGTTCATAGGAGGAGGTGGCAGTCCGGTGACTTAGGTTAGTGGAGGTAGGCCAAGTGAGCTATCTTCCTGCGAGTTTCTTTCCTTAGTAGAGATAACTGGGGTGTGGTGCATTATCCTGTTGGAATTTGAACTTCCCGCCATTTTTTTCTGGGGGAGGGGGGAGGGTGGCGCTTTACTGCCAAAATTCAAACTTGCCACCAAAATCCGCCGTCTTGAATGACGTCATCGCCGGCATCTTAGATGACGTCGTCGCCGCCATCTTAGATAACGGTACTTTGAGGTCGTACACAGGTCGTCCCATTACTCTTGTTACTCAAGGCCGTTTCAGCAAGGCCAGTTCTCCTAACGATTTCCACGGTGTACCTACTGTCTTGAGTGACAACACCTTCTATCTAGCATAACTGACTCCATTGTTGTATAGTTTCATGTTCTATCTCGATATTTGTTTGTCTCTTCATTGGCTTTTTTAACAGTCATTATCTTGATTTTTCAAGTGTTCATGTTTAGTTATGGTACCTTTAGTGCTAATGCTACACATCACTGCACTTAGGTTAGATCCACATGAAATGTATTCGCAGTTGCGTATATGGACTACCATCAGTTGTATAATGGAATAACGACTATGAAAATTTGTGCTAGACCGGCACTTGAACCCGGTTTTCCCTATTATCCCGAGCGGTCGCCTAAAGATTTCGCTATACGAGCACGACTCACTGCCAGACACAAACTTCCATATGTCGTCAACCATGTGTCTACAACCTATACTCGTACATCTATTATGTATTTTCCCGTACAGGGGAGACATTTTACATGAAAGTGACTTGTTCGGTAACTGCGGATAAATACGATACTGCAGTGCCTGTATTATTCAGAATTACGATATAAAGTTCATTCGGACATGCATGCATGTGTGAAGGAATTTTGCATCGGAATTCGGAATAATACAATCACTGCAATATCGTAAATACCGTATTTCTTAATTCCTTCTCCGAACAACGTCATCTGCAAATCTTATAAAAGGATTTGCTGTCCGTTAATTTTACTGCCTTTCGTCTTGTGCTTGAATTTGGTTATGACCTCCACAACGAACATGTTGAATGAGTACGGGGATAGTGTGCAGCCTCGTCTCACTCCCCTTTTAATGGAAGCAGTTTAAGTGAATGGAAATGGTTTTTTTAGTTTTTGTACAGCAGTAGAATGAGTCTTTTGTCCCTCCTGTGTTTGTTATGGTCTTAAATAGCATTTCCAGTTCGTATTACCGAAGGTTTTCTGTACCTTCTGTTTCTCTGTACCAAAGAATACAATGTGTGTTAACACTTAGTCTTCTTTCGAGATTAGTTTGCGGTGGGCGAGAAAGTTGAGGAACGGCAATGCATCGTCCTTTTCTACCTCTATGTTGAACTGGATTTTAGTGTTAATACCATTGAGGTGTTCCAAGAACTCTTCATGTCTCACGTCCGTGGAGCCAAATGACAAACTTGTCGTCAACGTACCGAAAGGAACAGTTAGGCATTAATGGCGCGGTGTCTAAGGAAATGTCCTCAAAATTCTCCATGACGACGTTTACATCAACTGGAGCTAACGAGCTACCCATTGCAACGCCGTCCGTCTGATGGTAATACTGGCCGTTGTTCAGAAAATCATAAGACGTAAGAGTGTGCCTAAATACAGGGTAGGGCAAATAAAACTGGCCAGGGCGAGTGGATACCATTGGACGTCAGTTTGTGGCAGCATTAACGGAGGAGGAAAATACTTGCAGTTACTTCCAAAACGATGGAGCAACTGCCCATAGTGCCGACCGAATCGTGGAGCACATTTACACAATCTTTACTCTTGACAGAGTCGTTGGCAGATGTCAGTCTGGTCTTGGCCCTAGCTGGCCACTCACGTCACCTGATCTATCAGTGTACGATTACTTTGTGTTGGGAGCTCTCAAGTCTAAAGAGTATCGCAACAACGGCCACAGCCTTAAAGAATTGAAACAGAATGTTTCGGACGAGATTGCAGCAATTTCAGCGTCCCGGTTTCGATCTGCCTTCAGTAACTTTCTCACCAGGGCCCAAAACTGTCAAACAGACGAATGATTTTCACTTTCAGCTTCTTGCTAAAGTCAGGTTAGCACTGTCTTTCCTTTCCTCTGCCGTGTTCCTTTGTACCGAGGAACTGTTCTCCTGGCCACTTTTATTTGCCCCACCCTGTAGCTCGACCACTTCACTTACAAAGCACTGGGATATTAGGTCAAACCAGTCTTTAACAGGCACATTCGTAAACAGCGACACCACATCAGTACTAACCATAATGTCACCCTCACTAAGTCGAAGACGGTTAATTCGTTTGCAGCAATCTGCTGAATCTTTAGTATGATGCTCGAACGTCCCATATGTGTAGCGAGGAGATTGGCCAAATATTGCACCATCTTGTATGTTATACATGAAATATATTTGCAGTTGTGAGTATGGATAACCATCAGCTATTTAATGGAATGATCACTATGACAATTTGTGCCGGACCGTGATCTGAATCTGGACTTCCCGCTTATCGCTAACAGTCGCCTTACCATTAGGCAATACGAGCACGACTCACAGCCAGACACCAGTTTCCATATCTCGTCAGCCATGTGTGTACAACCTGTACCTGTACATTTATTATGTGTAGTCCTGTACAGGGGAGACAGTTTACTTGAAAGTCACCTGCCCGATGTCGTCCGATAAATACGATGTGGCAATTGCGAGTCCTTCGGACGCCGAGTCAACATACTCCCGTATATGGCGATGCCGCGGGCTCAAGCGACGTCACAGCCGGCAGCTGGTGTATACAGGGTGTTACAAAAAGGTACGGCCAAACTTTCAGGAAACATTCCTCGCACACAAAGAAAGAAAATATGTTATGTGGACAAGTGTCCGGAAACTTTCCATGTTAGAGCTCATTTTATTACTTCTCTTCAAATCACATTAATCATCTAATGGAAACACACAGCAACAGAACGTACCAGCGCGACTTCAAACACTTTGTTACAGGAAATGTTCAAAATGTCCTCCGTTAGCGAGGATTCATGGATCCACCCTCCTTCGCATGGAATCCCTGAAGCGCTGATGCAGCCCTGGAGAATGGCGTATTGTATCACAGCCGTCCACAATACGAGCACGAAGAGTCTCTACATTTGGTACCGGGGTTGCGTAGACAAGAGCTTTCAAATGCCCCCATAAATGAAAGTCAAGAGGGTTGAGGTCAGGAGAGCGTGGAGACCATGGAATTGGTCCGCCTCTACCAATCCACCGGTCACCGAATCTGTTGTTGAGAAGCGTACGAACACTTCGACTGAAATGTGGAGGAGCTCCATCGTGCATGAGCCACATGTTGTGTCGTACTTGTAAAGGCACATGTTCTAGCAGCACAGGTAGAGTATCTCGTATGAAATCATGATAACGTGCTCCATTGAGCGTACGTGGAAGAACATGGGCCCAATCAAGACATCACCAACAATGCCTGCCCAAACGTTCACAAAAAATCTGTGTTGATGACGTGATTGCACAACTGCATGCGGATTCTCGTCAGCCCACACATGTTGATTGTAAAAATTTACAATTTGATCACGTTGGAATGAAGCCTCATCCGTAAAGAGAACATTTGCACTTAAACGAGGATTGACACATTGTTGGATGAACCATTCGTAGAAGTGTACCCGTGGAGGCCAATCAGCTACTGATAGTGCCTGCACACGCTGTACATGGCACGAAAACAACTGGTTCTCCCGTAGCACTCTCCATATAGTGACGTGGTCAACGTTACCTTGTACAGCAGCAACTTCTCTGACGCTGACATTAGGGTTATCGTCAACTGCACGAAGAATTGCCTCGTCCATTGCAGGTGTCCTCGTCGTTCTAGGTCTTCCCCAGTCGCGAGTCATAGGCTGGAATGTTCCGTGCTCCCTGAGACGCCGATCAACTGGTTCGAACGTCTTCCTGTCGGGACACCTTCGTTCTGGAAATCTGTCTCGATACAAACGTACCGCGCCACGGCTATTGCCCCGTGCTAATCCATACATCAAATGGGCATCTGCCAACTCTGCATTTGTAAACATTGCACTGACTGCAAAACCACGTTCGTGATGAACACTAACCCGTTGATGCTACGTACTGATGTGCTTGATGCTAGTACTGTAGAGCAATGAGTCGCATGTCAACACAAGCACCGAAGTCAACATTACCTTTCTTCAATTGGGCCAACTGGCGGTGAATCGAGGAAGTACAGTACATACTGACGAAACTAAAATGAGCTCTAACATGGAAATTAAGCGTTTCCGGACACATGTCCACATAACATCTTTTCTTTATTTGTGTGTGAGGAATGTTTCCTGAAAGTTTGGCCGTACCTTTTTGTAACACCCTGTATAAGGGTCGTACCAGCATCCCACAGGCAGTCATACCACTTGACAATGACCAACAAGTGCTTGGCGGAAAGATCGTGTGATTTTAATTACTTGACGCGGCTGGAAACCCGAGAAATTTTAATTCAATTTTCTTTTTTATCCTGTTATTAATTACATTGAGCAATGTTTTTGATGAATGCGACAACAATATTAGTTTTCTATAGTCAGAACACTCTCTGACGTTTCCTTTCTTCGGTAGGTGACTCCTATTTTCAGCCGTTCGGGCTACCCTTGGGTCTAAGGCGTCTTGTAACGGTTCGCGCGTCTTGCCCCCGTTGGAGGTTCGAGTCCTCCCTCGGGCATAGTTGTGTGTGTTGTCCTTAGCGTAAGTTAGTTTAAGTTAGATTAAGTAGTGCGTAGGCCTAGTGGCCGATGACCTCAGCGGTTTGGTCCCATAGTCCTTACGACAAATTTCCCAAATTTTTCCCTTTTTCAGCAAAAGTCTTCCGGAATTTATCCATTGTAATAGCTTCGTACAATGATGTTGCAACGTTTTTGTTTCACTTTTTCTCCTATTCTCTTCAGAAGTGCTGTTGGGATGTCGTCTGTTCCTGTTGCGTTCTTGTTCTTGAACTGCTGAAGTGCTGGATAAAATTCTTCTGGTATGATTATCGTTCTATTATTATCGTCTTGCACCATATGTTCAGGTTAGAGAGAGTTGTAATTTCCAACACCTCCGCATCATAGTACAAGTCTTCAAGATAGACCTTCCAGCGGTATGTCATATCTTCCCTGTCATTAAGTAATTGTCCATTCGTATCTTCTATCGTAGTACTTCCTTGTTTAAGTATGTACTGCAGTGGCTTTATCGCGCTATTTGCTTTATCTGTTCTTCCTCCTCTACATCATGCTCTGTACTTCGCCCTACTTCCTTCATCCTTTCTTCTTTGTCCCGTTTACATTCTGTCACAATGACATTCAGTATTGTTCTGTATTGCATTTGGTTTTCTTTTGTATGTACCGTCTTACAGTGGTTTCTGTGATATAATAAATCTAGTATATCTTCAGTAATCCAAGGTTTTCTTTTACCCACTGTCAGCTTGAAATTATATGTACATCAACTACTGGCAAAAATCGTACATCCACCTACATATTTTAAAGCACTAACCAATGTATTACCCCAACATTTAGGCAGTTATTACATGTAACAGATATAATCTTAAGACCCCTGCTTTTTAAAGTTTTATCTCATACAATCACTCGTTCCAGCCTCCCCCTCCCTCTCACTTTCTCTTCCTCTTCCTCTCTCTCTGCCAACAACCTAACTGTGAATCCCAACCAAAATTGTTATTTGTGTATAATTTTTCCACTGTAGTCAACATAATTATTGTATTTAAAGTTTGTAACAGGCCACCTGATTGAATAAACAAGTACGGAGTTAAAGCTGTATCAACTTGTCAAAATAGGATGTATATACCACCAGAAATATTTATTCCAACGCATGCATTCGACACCTCAAAACAAACAACTCCAAAAGCCTTTAAAAATTTATTCTGTAATAATGTCGTTACGATGTATATTCTTGTACTTTGTGATAATGTCTTCTGTTCTACGATATATATTCTTTGTACTTTGCGATAATGCTTTCTCTTCTGCTATACGACCCTTGCTCCTAATAGTTTCCAGACGACACATTTGTTTACAAAATATGACAGTATACATGTGATGTGTTATGATAGTGAAAGGAACCTGTGAACACTGTAGGTACTCTACTTTACTTATTTTATTTTTACCGTTAGATATACGATTAATTCTTTTTCGAAAGAAACCCAAAACCATGTTCTAAAATAGTGTTTTGTTTCTCCACTAGACAGTGCCACAAGTTCCTCCAAAAAATCGTAACACAACACACACACAAGTTTCATACTAACCACGGGATGATGGAGGCTTAAACCTTTGAAACGCGTCATGGAGATAAATAAACAGTGACTGGTAACAGTAAACTTGTTTCATTTAATTTCAATAACAGTCACGGTAAAGCCTAGCCTAAAATGTTCACATTTAAAGTCTGTTGCTTCTCATCCGCTGAACATGACCAGTCCATCTCAGTTGGTGACCAGTAACGGTGGCTTGTATTGTATACATCTTGGCCTCCTCGAGAACCATAGTGTCTGATTCGAAGTCATTTCATTTGGTGTTAATGATGTACCTAAGCGTCTGTTGGTTGAAGTGTTCTAGTTTCTTAAGATTACGACGATATAGTGTCCAGGTTTCGCAGCCATAGAGCAGGGTAGAAAGAACAACTGCTCGATACACCAGCAGTTTTGTCGATAATGTCTTTATTCAGGAAGACCCGATGTAGGAGACGTCCAAAAGCAACATGTGCGGCATGCAGTCTGTTCTTCACGTCCTTTTCCGATGAGCAGTTAGTTGATAATATACTCCCTAGATAGAGGAAGTGCTCTGTTTGTTCCAAAGGTTTGCTGGAAATAGAGATACTGAAATCCGGAAAGGCCGTTCCGGATGCTGATGGTCAGGCAAAACCGTTTATATGCGGTACCGAAATAATTTACAGACAGTTGCGGCTCTGTGGGTTTGTGAGCTGGAGAAACATTGTCGTCAGCGTACTGCAGTTGAGTTGTTTGAGTGAGACTTGTGAACCTTTTAGAGTGCAGTCTGGACTGATTAAATAGCCCTGGGTCAAATCTGTATTTACGTTCTACTCCGCAGTTGTTTACATACGATGTATCGTAAAGCATAGCTCAGACATGTCATCATGGAAAGCTTGGGTCATTTGACCAAAGTGTTCAGGGCAGCCGAAACGTTTTAAGACCTTCCACAATTCTTCTCTGGGCATTGTATCAAAGGCATTTTCTAGATCACAGACCACAAGTAGTAAAGATTTATGTTATGCCCTGTACCTCTTCTGCAGCTGTCATGTAAGTTGATCCTCTGGAGAGGAGAAATCCGTATTGAGATCCAGGAAGTACTGTCTAAGAAAGAGTTTGGAGGTGATTCAACGAAATTAAGAAAATGTTGTACCAGTTACGGAGACCAAGGATATGTCAGGGCAATTGTCACTTATGGTTCCGTCGACTATTTTGAAAATGGTGGCAATTGTGGAGTTTTCATGTCAGCTGCTACTTTACGGGTTTCTCACATTAGAAGAAACAGGGAGAATTGTCTGATTTTTAGAGGAAAGCCACCATTCTGAATGGTATCCAGGGAGTGCCGTCAGGTCTAGATGTATTTCTCGGTTTCATTCCATCTAGAGCCTTGTTGAGTTCATGAGATATCGGTGGGACTGCTATACAAGGTTGCACTGGATGTTGTGGGGCATGTCCGAGAAAGTCGGCAGCAGCAGTGGAACTACGGTTTAAAAGTGCTTTGTAAAGCTCTTTCCAGCGGTTTAAGATGTCCTGTGATTGTCAGTGAGGATGGTCATGCTGTTGGCGACTTTCATGATTCCTGATGAGGAACGAACAGGCCCATATTTTTTTTTTATTCCAGCATAAAAACTCGGCAAGTCCCCGGCATCTGACAGGCTTTGAAGTTTCTTGGCTTTTTGTTGCCACCAGTGGTTCTTGATTGTTCTTATTTCACTTTGACGTTTCTGCTTGATCTCTTGAAAGTGTGTTTTATTTTCCAGGTGGGATGGATCTTGAGCAATAAATGGGAATATATCCCGCTCTTTACTTTTGAGGCTCTTAATCACTTCGTTGTTGTCATAAAATCAATCATTTATCTACTTCGCATCAAAACCTTGATTACCTCTGCAGACTTCTTGATGTTTTTTTAAAGTGGACCATTTGTGTTCAACATCTGTTGTGTTAACTGGGGTATTGCTAAGTCGTTCCAAAAGTGTGTCTTGCAAGGGAGAACGAACCGTTTCATTCTGGAGGATGTTGATGTTGAATTTCCTCCTGGAAGGATTTAAGAAGAAGGATCGTTGTTTACGATGGACAAGGATACTCAGATGGCTAACCAGCAGTTTATGTTCGGTCCAGCAACCATCGATGTTTCGAGTTGTTTTTTGTGGTCAGGACGACTTTCTTGTCATGCTGACATAGTCACTGAGATGCCAGTGCTTGATGCGTGGATGAAACCATGTTGTCTTATAACGGCTAGGTAAGCGGAAAGCATATTGGTGATACAAAACTCATGCTCACCTCAGAGACCTAGAAGTAGCAGCCCATTTGCAGTGCAGTTTCCTACACTTTGATTACCCATTGTTACCCCAAAAACTCTAGAACTGAAGTCGCCTAGTAACAAGAGTTTATTTGCGGTTGGTATCTTGACGAGAACATTGCTCAGCTGATGGGAGAACTGATTCTTTGTATCCTTCTCTCCGCCTAATGTGGGAGCGTAGGCAGAGACGAGGGTGACGAAGCTGTCTCCAGAAATGAGAATTCGAAGACTCGCAACTATTTCATTGACTCGAATAGGGCTTAATCGACGTTATTTCGCTATTTCTGTTTTTACTGCAAATCCTGCACCACGGGTACGTGGTTCTCTTGCATCCTTTCCTTTCCAAAATATGGTGTACCCTGAGCTAGCCTGACTAAGGTGTCTTCGCCTGATGGTCTGGTTTCATTTGAGGCAGCAACATCTACATCTAATCTAGCTAGCTCGTGGATGAGAAGAGCTGTTCTTCTTTCTGGTCTATTTCCATTTAAATCCAGAAGAGTCCTGACATTCCATGTTCCAGTAGTGTTTATCATATTGTTCTTTCTTGGTTTTCGTCTTCTGGGTGCGGATTCCAAGCCAGATACAAGTGAAACTACTTATACTTAATCAGCCTTTTCTAGGGCCTTGCCCATTCAGGGAGGGCAGCGGTTATCCTAAATAGGCCTGCCCCGTCGCAGACGAATGACCGGATCCCTGAGTAGTCACATGAGTTCTCAGGAATGCGGGTCCAGACTAGTAGCTTTCAGCCTTACTCACGCCTGCCACCATCGCCACTAGCCTTCAAGGAAGATGGGAGAAGAAACTGCCAATCGCGTGTCTTTGTTTAAGGTACATCTCAACTTACGAGGAACTAACCCGCTCACTGTGATTCTGCAACAATTCATCGCGGCTCGTGCGTATGAGACATGTGATTTCAGACACCAGAACTGCAGCGAAATACCGCGAGCTCTGGGACAGTGGAGCAGCGCGTTTGCAGCCAGTTCTTGTGGCATCACCTCTTCCACCTACGCGACCGTTGGGGAACTCGGGTGTGATATGTTCCTCTTTCATCCGCTTCGCTGTTGGGTCCTAGGATGTTAGGGGAAGGCGCTATGGAAAGGGATGAAGAAAGGGATGGGACGTTGTGGGATACACTTTGTCTGGTTCATCTGCTGAGACCTGTCTGGCTTGGGAGACCCAGCCAGTAGCTACGCTACCGCCAGCATAGCCCTCAGCTTGACATTAACACGCAAACCTCTGTGCCCACAAGGGCAGTGCTACGGTAATTCGTTGTCCTATGGAAAAGGAACGCATATTGTGTTGATGACAATCCCGCGTCTTATCCAAAGTAAAAGAGGTTCACCACTTACTTCGTTACAGGTACGCGATAAACCGTAATTCCTCATCTGTTTCCTGAGTGTAAATTTTTATACCCACAATTAATAAAAAGCATTTTGCAACGAAGAAGAGTTGCTCTAATTCCAAATGGGATAACAACATTCCAATATCAAAGTAGAAAACTATTGCAGGAAGTGAGTGATGAGTGGGTTCAAATGGTTCAAATGGCTCTGAGCACTATGGGACTTAACTTCTGAGGTCATCAGCCCCCTAGAACTTAGAACCACTTAAACCTAACTAGCTTAAGGACATCACACACGTCCATGCCCGAGGCAGGATTCGAACCTGCGACCGTACGGTCGCGCGGTTCCATACTGTAGCGCCTAGAACCGCTCGGCCACACAGACCGGTTGATGAGTGGGATTAGGAAAAAGCATGCAGCATGATTATGTTTGATATGAAAACAGACGGCCACGTAATAATCTTCCAGTCTGCCTCCCTACATGTTCTGAAATTATTAACTGAAATGAAATATAAGAAAAGCGTTACTACTGGAAAATGCATTTGGAAGATCGTAGTACTTTAACTGCAAAATTGTGGCAGAAACTCTAAATTAGAGCACCAAACAATTTTCGAGAAATGAACGTGACACCGTTGAGTAAATTTCACTTAAGAAGAACAGGACAGTTCGTTTATTAGTAATATCCTGTTTCCGAACTTCATCGATGTAAAAGGAAGTAGCATGTTTAGTAGGTTCAGTGCCACTTTATTATATCAGAACACGAGATACGGTATAATTTCCGCCAGAAAATGCACATAACTGATGTAGGTGAGGTATTTAAGCCTATTTAGAACGGTAAGACTACACGGAAGAAGCTAAATTAAAGACTGGGAGCAAATTTGTAAAACAATAGTCTCAAAAGGATGAAGATCATCCACCGTATTTTCCGTAATGCAAGTTAGTCTATGGCAAAAATTTACAGGATGTATATTTGTGCGGCGAAAACATTATTACTACTGCCCACTGTGAAGTTTAAAGGGTCCTGGTGGTGTTGCGTGCACATGACGCAGTGAGGAAAACATGCAAGCGGAAGAGACGAATGGGCAGTCATTATAGCAAAGATGCGGGCCGCAAATGCGGAAACCCATTTCTATAAGCGGTTTTGACAAAGGGCAAATAGTTGTGGCGCTGCTGGTGGAAACGAGAACCTCTGAAACGACGAATCTGGTCGGCTGTTTGCGTACTGCTGCCGTGAGCACGTAGGGAAAGTAGTTGAAGGATGGTGGAACAGCACGTGGACCGTATGGTACTGGACGTCCACGTCTCAGTACAAAACGTAGAGAGCGGAGGATCCCCCACTGTGCAATCCACGATCTGTGACGGATATGACGTCTTAGTACAATGCTGGTGCAGGCACAAGTGTTTCGGAGCACAACGTTCAACGGCCATTGTTGAACACAGAGCTCCACATCACACATCTCCTACGTCAGTTCCGACTGCAGTGGGCACAGCATCACTGGGTTTTCACAGTGGATCAGTAGATATGTTTCGTCTGTCGAATGAGCTGCATTTATTGTTACACCATATCGATCTCTGGGTTCTTACACGCCGTCAAAAAGGTGAATGGCTGCTTGAAATTTGCATTGTGCCACAGATGCAGGCCGGTGAGAGCAGAATTATGCCATGGGGTGCATTGAGCTGGGATTCTGTGAGACATATGGTAGTACTCGAAGAAACCATGACAGCAGTGAGCTACTTGAACATTACTGCGGACCATCTGCATCTCTTCATTCTTTTAAGTCTCCCCCTACGCCGATGACATCTTCCAGCAGGATAACTCTCCATGATACACGGTCTAAATCGTGCTGCAGTGTGGTTTGACGAACATGATAGTGACCTCACATTAATGTCTTAGCTAGCAAATGTACCTCACCTTTACCTGCTGGAACACATATCGGGCGCCAGCTGCGTGCCCACAAACCGTGGTTCCGTAATTTGCGAGAATTTAGAGATCTGTGAGTACCCATCTGATGCCACGTGCTTCTGGAACCTAGCAAGGACTTGTAGAATACATCGCTGCTGCACTCTTGTATGTGTTTGAAAAATGCACCAAAACTCTATTAAACAGGTAGTCATAATGTTTTGGTTCATCGGTGTAAATTGCAACTATTAGGGTATAACTCAGCCTAACAACTCATATTAACCAGTTGTTGTTGTTGTTTTTGTTGTTGTGGTCTGTAGTCCAGAGTCTGGTTTGATGCAGCTCTCCATATTACTCTATCCTGTGCAAGCTTCTTCATCTCAAAGTACCTACTGAAAGCTATATCCTTCTGAATCTGCTTAGTGTATTCATCCCTTGGTCTCCCTCTACGATATTTACCCTCCACGCTGCCCTCCAGTACTAAATTGCTGATCCCTTGTTCCCTTAGAACACGTCCTACCAACCGATTCATTCCTCAAGTCAAGTTGTGCCACAAATTCCTCTTCTCCTCAATTCTATTCAGTACCTTCTCCTTAGCTAGGTGAACTACCCACCTAATCTTCAGCATTCTTCTGTAGCACCACATTTCGAAAGCTTCTATTCTCTTCTTGTCTTAACTACTTATTGTCCACGTTTCACTTCCATACTTCCATACGAATACTTTCAGAAGAGACTTCCTGACACATATATACACGATGTTAACAAATTTCTCTTCTTCAGAAACGCTTTCCTTGACATTGCTAGTCTACATTGTATATACTCTCTACTTCGACCATCATTAGTTATTTTGCTCCCCAAATAGCAAATCTCGTGACTTATTAGCAGTTTTTCCATTCCTCTGCAAAGAATTCGTGTTAGTATTTAGCAGCCGTGACTTATCAATTTTCACGCCTGTCAACATCTGTTTTCTTTGGGATTGGAATTATTATATTCTTCTTGAAGCCTGAGGGTATTTCGCCTGTCTCATACATTTTGATCATCAGATGGTAGAGTTTCGTCAAGGCTGGCACTCCCAAGGCTATCAGTAGTACTAATGGGATACTGTCTACTCTTTTTTTCGACTTATGACTTTCAGTGCTCCGCCAAACTCTTCACACAGTATCATATCTCCCATTTCATCTTCGTCTACGTCCTCTTCCATCTCCATAATATTGCCCTCAAGTACATCGCCCTTGTATAGACCCTCTACATATTCCTTCCACCTGTCTGCTTTCCGTTCTTTGCTTAGGACTCTTACCCCCTAATGATATATGCCTCTACATTCTTACATTTATCCTCTAGACATTCCCGCTTAGACATTCTGCACTTCCTCTCGATCTCATTTATGAGACGTTTGTATTTCTTTTTGGCTGCTTCATTTTCTGCATTTTTATATTTTCTCCCTTCATCAATTAAATTCGATATCTCGTCTGTTACCCAAGGATTTCTAGTAGCTCTCGTCTTTTTACCTACTTAATCCTCTGCTGCCTTCACTACTCCATCTCTCAAAGAAGCCCATTCTTCTTCTACTGTATTTCTTTCCCCCGTCCTGTCAATCGATCCCTAATGCTCTCTCTGAAACTCTCTATAACCTCTGGTTCTTTCAGCTTATCCAGGTCCCATCGCCTTAAATTGCCGCCTGTTTGCAGTTTCTTCAGTTTTGATCTACATTTCATAAACAATAGATCGTGGTCAGAGTCCACATCTGTCCCTGAAAATGTCTTACAATTTAAAACCTGGTTCCCAAATCTCTGTCTTTCCATTATATAATCTATATGAACCCTTCCAGTGTCTCCAGGCCTCTTCCATGTATACAACCGTCTTTCACGATTAGTAAACGAAGTTTTAGATGTCATGCTCTGTGCAAAATTCTACCAGGCGGCTTCCTCTTTCATTCCTTACCCCCATTTCATATTCACCTGCTACTTTTCCTTCTCTTCCTTTTCCTACTATCGAATTCCAGTCCCTCATGAGTATTAGATTTTCGTCTCTCTTCACAACCAGAATAATTTCTTTTATCTCATCATACATTCTTCAATCACTTCGTCATCTGCGGACCTAGTTGGCATATATACTTGTACTACTGTGGTAGGCGTGGGCTTCGTGTCTATCTAGGCTACAGTAATGCGTTCACTATGCTGTTCGTAGCAGCTTACCCTCGCTCCTATTTTTATTCATAATTAAACCTACTCCTGGATTACCCCCACTTGATTTTGTATTTATAGCCCTGTACTCACCTGACCGGGAGTTTTGTTCCTCCTGCCACCGAACTTCACTAATTCCCACTATATCTAACTTCAATCTATCAATTTTCTAACTTACCTGCCCCATTAAGGGATATGATATTCCACGCTCCGATCCACAGACCGCCAGTTTTGTTTCACCTGACAACGACGTCCTCCTGATTAGTCCCTGCCCGGAGATCCGAATGGGGAAGTATTTTACCTCCGGAATATTTTACCCAAGAGGACGCCATCATCATTTAACCATACAGTAAAGCTGCATGCCCACGGGAAAAATTACGGGTGTAGTTTCCCCTTGCTCTCAGCTGCTCACATTACCACTACAGCAATGCCGTTTTTGTTAATATTACAAGACCAGATCAGTCAACCATCCAGACTGTTACCCCTGCAACTACTGAAAAGGCTGCTGCTCCTCATCAGGAACCACACGTTTGTCTGGCCTCTCAACAGATATCCCTCATTTGTGGTTACACCTACGGTACGGTTTCTGTATCGTTGAGGCACCCAAGCCCCCGCACCAACGGCAAGCTCCATGGTTCATGGAGAGAGGGGGGGATTAACCAGTAAGGAGCATACATTTATAACGAATAATTCTCAGAACTGTGTCGTTGTCTTACAAATTGAACCACCGACTTCCAGAAAAAAGAAGCACATTGACAAAGGCTGCTATTTAACAACAAAATTACAGAATGAATGCGATTCAGCTGACTTGTACTGAATCTTGAAACGATTCACCATTTTATCATCTTTGAGAAGGCACAGGAGTATTTGCCTGCGTTATGACAATACAATTCACGCATTTCCCCTCGAGCGGGCCTCATGTTTTCATAAGGCAGATAAGATTTAAATGTGCGAGCTAAAGAAGATAGAAATCTGATACAAGACGATGAAGCACCAGCAGCTGTGAACATGGGAGGCGCAGACACTCATCCACGGAGAGTTAAATTAACTTAAGATTGCAAAATCATATCTGAAAAGAATTTACTCACATGGACAGTAGAAGAAGAGGATAATGTCAGAATTACAACAATAGAAACTTCAAGTTAACTGAATTTCGTCCGTTCTTGGTAGAACAGTATTATAATAAATGAAAAGCACTAGTTAGAAACTTCATATGCAAATGAGGCATAACTGTACATAGTTAAGCTACTTGAGCCAAAGACAGGTATTTTGAGAGGATCTATCGTGTGATCCAAAGCGACAATGGACGCTTTCCATCCAGCTGCCACATCTCTGTTTCAGAGATACCACATTCTTTGAAAGTAGTCTGATAAAAACAAATACATATTAAAAGAAAAAGTTCAAACATTTTAATATTCAGCTTAATGATTAAAAATGTTTTAATGATGTTGCAAAGGTATATCTGTCTGCGAATAGAAATTGATATTACAGAGGTGACTGCAATCAGACGTGAGCATGGGCTTTCGGACGAAACAAAACCTTCAAAATACTAACGCAGTCACTCATGTTATTGAATAATGGTGCAACCATATCAACTATGGGAAATAGATATCAAATACTATGAAATTCCGGACTAGATTGGAGGCCTGCAGCAAAACACGATTAATAAAATGCGAGCATGAGGTACAATGACAGGGAAAGAAAAAATGGTAGTATGACAGAGACAGAAAAGAGGTTTTTCATTTAAGTCAATTTACTGTCGTAGAACATATTCCAGCTAACTGTGATAAATGGTACACGTAGATAACATGACGCACTTTTTTTCTGCGGTAGCAACCGAAAGTTCCAAATGACTGCTTTAAGCATTATCTGAGACATCAGCGAAAGAGTAGCCAATGAAAAGGAACATCAGCGAAAAGAGTTTCCAATGAAGAGAGAAACTTCAAGCTAAGAGATAACAATGTACCGGGTGATCAAAAAGTGAGTATAAATTTGAAAACTTAATAAACCACGGAATAATGTAGATAGAGAGGTAAAAATTGACACACATGCTTGGAATAACATGGGGTTTTATTAGAACCACCCCATATTGCTAGACGCGTGAAAGATCTCTTGCGCGCGTCGCTTGGTGATGTTTGTAATGTCCTTAGGTTAGTTAGGTTTAAGTAGGTCTGAGTTCTGGGGGACTGATGACCTTAGAAGTTAAGTCCTATAGTGCTCAGAGCCATTTGAACCATTTGAACTTGGTGATGATCGTGTGCTCAGTCGCCACTTTCGTCATACTTGCCCTCCCAGGTCCCCAGACCTCAGTCCGTGCGATTATTGGCTTTAGGCTTACCTGAAGTCGCAAGTGTATCGTGATCGACCGACATCTCTAGGGATGCTGAAAGACAACATCCGACGCCAATGCCTCACCATAACTCACATCATGCTTTACAGTGCTGTTCACAACATTATTCCTCGACTACTGCTATTGTTGAGGAATGATGGTGGACATATTGAGCATTTCCTGTAAAGAACATCATCTTTGCTTTGTCTTACTTTTTTATGCTAATTATTGCTATTCTGATCAGATGAAGGGCCAACTGTCGGACATTTTTTGAATTTTTGTATTTTTTTGGTTCTAATAAAACCCCATGTCATTCCAAGCATGTGTGTCATTTAGTACCTCTATCTACATTTTTCCGTGATTTATTCAGTTTTCAAATTTATACTGACTTTTTGATCACCCAGTACATGGCTTCATCTAGACAGATATCAAAGTGCACAGTATACCATACGTCCGAAAGGCTGCATACAAGCAATAATGACATGAATTTCATTTACTGACGAAGTGAAAAAAGATATGACGATGTACACGCATTATTATTCAATTAATTTTTCGCGTGACTGACGGTGCAAAGCTTCTATCATCAAAAGATATGTAACTGATGATACTTTTCAGTGGAAAAAGAACTATAATTTCACTAACGAAAATCGGAAGTAACCACAGAGCATCAAAGCGTTAAAGAAAACGATCGCAATATTTGTTTGCCAAGCTTAGAATACGACAGAAATGTCATATGTTTTAGCAAAGCAAAATCATCTTGGATCCTACGCTTACCAACTTGAGTCATTATTTTAAACCATCGGGAGGTATTAATATAGAATCTATAATTTTTAGAGGATCTGCAAAACAATGGAAACGTATGAAGAAGATGGACAACTGAGAAGACAATGATAATTTTTTTACTTCTTGCAGCCTCTATTCATCTCGAAATTGATCAAAAATATTCGAAAACAACTTCTAATAATCTCCACGCTTCACGGGCCATACTAGAGCAAATTTACTTCTTGTTGCTATTTCTCGTTACAGTTCCTACATTTTTCGCAAAACATCCGCGAATAACTTTTGCCAGAGTGTCTTCCGTATTTAAGAAATAAAGATTTCATCTATCTTCTCTATCTTGAGACCACGAAAATCGTGGAAGCGGGTCGTAGGCGGCCTCTAGCATGACTAAGGTCTTCAGAAACAAGTTCCAATACCGAAGGTACATCGTAATGCCATGAAGTGAAAGAGCTTCTTGCGATGTTGTTTCATCTTCTAGAAAGAAAAAAATGTTCGAGTTTCTTGCTACGATAGGTATACAATTTCTTAAGAAACAGTTAGTGATCAGTATCCCTCAACGTAAGAAGGAAGTAATGGGTTCGATACATGTAAGATACCGTACGCCACATTATCTGTAGTCTGTCAGCTAACCGAGGGAGCTGGTGCATCGATGAAGATACCTTCCTGCGCGCTTATAAGCAGCTGATGAATGAACTACGCACCCACCAGAAGCGGTATGAAGGTTTGTTGCTCTTCTTCTTGTCCTGCCATTCCCCGTGTCGCAAAGGCGCATCACTGGTGGAGCTGCTTCATGGACGGCGCCACCGCACCTTGCTCCAGTTGCTGCGCCCACCGCGGTGGCCGGTGCCTACTCCTCTCCCTCATGCTACGAATCAAACTAATAGCCTAGTTTTTTTTTTTCAGGTCAAGTAGCGATCGGAAGTGCTGGGAACGCGGCTTCGTTGTAAGGTTGCTTGGTAATTGCATATTTTTGATACAGGGTCCAGGCAGATTGCAGCGACGGCACCTGAATCAAATTGGCACCTGTAAATTGCGTTATCCTGCTACTGACTCTTTGTTCACAGATTCATTGCCTGACCGGGTGATGCAGCCGGTATCTTCTCTGGCTACCTGGGGTCCTGCGTCGCCAGCACCTGGCTATGAACCTATGGCCCTGAACCCTACAGCTCATCCGGCGCCTAGCGGACAGCAGACGTCCACAGGCGTTGCTCCTCTCCACTTCACGGCCGGCCAGGGGGTCGACGCACCAATTCGAGACACCGTATCGGTTCGACCACCAGGAGACCTCGCACTATTGCTGGATGCAGAGACGCACATTCCGTCTGGTTTCTCGGCTGGCGTTCCAGGACGGCCTCAAAGCGAATGCCGGGGCGAATACAGGAGCTCGGCACCAGCCACAGCTTCGGCTCCTGCCTCCTCGTCTCTTCCCGCATCCACGTCTCCAGCCCCGCTGTTGTTGCAGTTGTCGTTACTACAGGACAATGGAGAGGAGGTTAGAGCGGAGGAGTGTAGTGTCGCAGCTTATCGATACTGCCAGAGCTGGCGTCTCCATAAAAATTCCTTCGGGCACTGCGAGCGGCGCTTTGAATATTGTCACCAATAGGATGACCTCACCAATGAAGAACATCCAGGCCGTCGACTAATGAACACTACCAGGACGGTGTTGCAAGTGGCGGCCACCTTGGCACCAATCATCTAGTTCGAGTGTAGTCCGTGTTAGCCTACTAGATGGTGCCGAACATTAGATCGAGCTGTTGATAGTTAGCTCTACGGGCAAACATTCGGTGTACATAGACACACGCATCACTTTGCTTCTCTCGACGCCTATTTTTCTTAGCGCTTTCTGGATATTTTTTATTGAACTTTTACCATTTGAGCCGGCCGAAGTGGCCGTGCGGTTAAAGGCGCTGCAGTCTGGAACCGCAAGACCGCTACGGTCGCAGGTTCGAATCCTGCCTTGGGCATGGATGTTTGTGATGTCCTTAGGTTAGTTAGGTTTAACTAGTTCTAAGTTCTAGGGGACTAATGACCTCAGCAGTTGAGTCCCATAGTGCTCAGAGCCATTTGAACCATTTTTTTTTTTTTTTACCATTTGTGCTTCTCGATACATCTGTCTCAGATCCGTGCATGCCATTTGCTCTTATTTTACTTGTTTGTGCTGCCACATATTGATTTAACTTTAGCATTTTTTCCTTTGCCATGGCTACCGCAACGCCTCAAGCCCCAAGCTAGCCTGTCTCGTAGTTAGCGGCGCCACAATTGCAAGCGCCTTTGGCATCAACGCTCGATCTCACACAGCTTCTTCAGATAGAGAGGCCACAAATGACGCAGCTTACTGAGCTTCTGAAGGGCTTCATTCGGATGCAGACGGCAGCCAATGAGAATCACCGTCAGGCGCCACCAATTACGGCAGCGCCACAGCTTCCACAGCCATCCTTAGTGCTTCCGTTTCGCCCATTTCAAGAGGATAAAGAGGAGTGTGTTGAGTAACTGGCCCAGCTTCAAGGTCATCTATCTGCACACCAATGCCAAGTACCGTTAAACAGTCTCTTTTTTAACAACGGCTTTTGTGTCAGTTAATAGGATGTATTGCACATTGTTCCCCATTTCGGGGCCAGAACTTGTGATCTATGAAGAATTAATCCACGCTTGGAATAGATATTATGACAAGAAATTCCTTTTGGTGGATGCCAGGTTTAAATATGTCAGACTAAAGAAGCAGCCAGGGTGGTGTGTGACAGATTTACAAGCGTTTACGTAAGATTAAATGTGGCTGTGGCAAGTATTATAGTGACCTCATGATACGTGGCGCTGTTACTCAGAACGTGGCTGATAATAGAAGAAGGAAACTTGCTGTCAAGAGTCCCTACTTTTCCAAGCCACGGCTGCCACAAACTGTTAACAGTATAGCAGTTCTTCAAAAGCCACTTGAGTAAAATATGTTTATTTATAGTGCGCTTGTGTCAACTAATCTTTAGCTAGCCTGTACAGATTGCTACGGCGACATATCTCTTTGGCCACCATCTTCACAAAATTTCCATTCTTTTGTCCAAAATCTGATCGTTTTCAGTAACAATTCTTTTTTAAGGATGGTTTTGACGAAAGAGATAAGACGCATGTTTTTATCAAGAGCCAGAATTGGAAACACAGAAAAATGACTTAAAACGCATCAAAAGATAATGTATTTCAATTCGATAAGTTATCTGTGCTGAACAGAAAAAAAAATTTCTGCACTGTCGTCTCAAAATGTGCAGGTTATGTAAGCTGAATGTGATGTGGATCTGATGTTTCTAAAAGCGATGTATGGATCCTGACGACTGTGTTTGATTTCATAAAAGTCATGTATTTTTACTGTATCACAACGAATGGCATAACAGACTGCTTCTTAATAACAACTGAAGAAACCCAGACTACTGAACAGGTAGAAGAATGAAAGTATGAAGAAAAGAAGTCGATAAGAAGAACATGGGAGACGCAGCACGAAGTAATTAAGCTTTTCCATTCGTTTAGCTTACAAATATCAAAGAATACTTCCACAGGAATTTAATAATGCAACAGAAAGAGTTTTCTGAATAAATTCCAAATCGGAATACAAGAAAGTTTTGATTCATCGTAATATGCTGGATGGACTTTTCACCTGACCACCAAATCCCGAGAGACAGTGACAGAAAGGATGAAATGTTTGTAAGAAATGCGTGTCACGTTACACTCTTCCGGCTGATCTGTGTGTGTTGGAAGTTCCCAAGGATTGTCTGTGATAATCTCAGCTGATCTACGTGTGTTGCAGAGTCCAAGAGTACTATGTGAAAATATTTCAAGTGATAACATACATTTACGTTTCTTAACAGGATTGCAATATTTTTAATAGTTTTAAATGCTCTAAAAAAGAAATATTTGTTCTCGTATAACAATGAAGATTGATAAAGAGGGCAGCAGACGAATCAGTGCGGATCTGCCATCCTCTACTATCTTAAATCTAATATTGAAAAATTTTATGGATGTGCATTCATTGTATTAACTAGAAAATAAAAGAGAACTATTCCCAACAAATTAGAGCACTTAAAATTTAGTAGAAGATTACTTTCAAAAGAAAAAACGGATAACTGACTTTACTTTTTAAGAAGAAGATCGCGCACCTGTCTTGCCTCTGCACATCCACCTCAGAGATACTGCACGGACAGTGCTGTACAATGATATAGTCGGCTGCTGCAAGCACGATGTGAGTGTCGAGTCTATTGACTCTGACACTACTGCCGAGCTGCGATCAGCAAGCATGGCCCACCACAGGGCACTCAAAGAGCCTGTGGTCGCCTAAATGTCGAGACACCAGCAAAGAAGACAAAGCCGCCGCCAAATCAATGTGGGAAGACGACCAAGTCTTCCCTATCAAGGTGGAACCTTTCCCTGCGGTCGTGGACCCTAAACCACATCGCTTCAGCTGCCGGGGAGAGGGCCGAGTGGCAAAGTACTGCCGCAACACACCGAGATGCGTCAGAGGCTCAGGCGACCATGACAGCCCCGCCAGCAGGCGACACATGGAGGACGCGGGTGCTCGCTGTGCCATGCACCGTGTCGCCAACTATCGTTGCTGCCCGGCCATCTCTGGCGGCAGCCAAGCCGATGGCGAAATGCGGCCCCAGACTCAGCGCACGCAGATGCAGGAGAAGACGACGACGCCAGTCGTCAGCAACCGCTGCAACCCCTCCTTTCCCCTGAGTGGCTGTGATATACCACCAATTGTGAGGAGGATCGGCCGCCAGTAGGGAGGCGGGAACAGCAGCCGCGATCTGGAAAGACACAGCAGCAGCGGAAGACCGTCCACATGCTCGCCACAATGCGTTTTAACGTCTGAGGAACGACTACGGCCATCCAAGCCGTCATGGTACAGAGAGGATTGCGTTCTTAGCTACACATAAAGACTGCGTCGAGAGTTTGCTAGAGACTTTCTAGCAGGCATAGGGGTACGTTCCCCTGCCACTGCCCCAGCATAGTCATAGGAGAAGGTAGCCGCCAGGCAGACATCCACTCCCCAGGCAATGCCCCAAGCCACTGGGACTGCCCCTGCCGAACAGTCTACAGTATTCAAACTATGAGATAAAATGGAAATGAGTGTATGATATCGTTGGTCGGGAGGCCACATTCAGGGAAATACGGCCACCAAGTGCAAGTATTATTTCATTTGATACCACACTGGGCAACTGTCGCGCCAGTGATAAGGATGAAATGATGAGGACAACACAACACCAAGTCCACGAGCAGAGAAAATCTCCATTTCGGCCAGGAATCGAACACGGACCCATTTACATGGGAGGCAGGAGAAGACAACGACACCAGCTGTCAGCAACCGCTACTTGCCCCCCCTGCCCCTGAGCGGCTGGAATGTCCCACCAGTTGTGGGGAGGACCGGCCGCCAGTGGGAGGGCTGGAACAGCAGCCGGGATCTTTAAACACACAGCAGCAGCAGAAGACCCAGCTAAGCAGGCAGACTATTAGATGAAGAACTAACTCGGCGGAAAGTGTTTATCAGAGACAAGGGTATCGTCAGGAGTGGCCCAGGGATTTGTGATAGGACTGCTGCTGTTCTATATGTATATAAATGATTTAGCAGACATTGTGGGCAGCAATCTTCGATTGTTTGCTGTAATGTACGGTAAGGTTCCGAAGTTGAGTGACTATAGGAAGATACAAGATGACTTAGACAAAATTTCTCGTTCCTGTGATGAATGGCAGCTAGCTCTAAATGTGGGAATATGTAAGTTAATGCAGATGAGTAGGAAGATCAAGCCTGTAATGTTCAGATACAGTATTAATATTGTCTCGCTTGACACAGTCAAGTTGTTTAAATATCTGGGCGTAATGCTGCAAAGCGATATGAAATGCAACGAGCATATGAGAACTGTTGTAGGAAAGGCGAATGGTCGACTTCAGTTTACTGGAAAAATTTTAGGAAGGTGTGGTTCACATGTAAAGGAGACCGGATATAGGACACTGGTGCCACCTGTTCCTGAGTACTACTCGAGTGCTTGGGATCCGTACCAGGTCGGATTGAAGGAAGACATTGAAGCAATTCGGAGGCGGGTTGCTAGATTTGTTAGCGGTACGTTCGAACAACACGTAAGTGTTAACCGGCATTTGAAGCTGAATGCCGAACGATACTACTGCCCCAAAATACATTGCGCTTAAAGACCACGAAGATAAGAGACGAGAAATTAGGGCTCCTACGGAGGCATATAGACTGTCTTTTCCCCTGCTGTCTTTGCGAGTGGAACGGGGAAGGAAATTACTAGCAATGGTGCACTGTATCCTCTACCGCAGTTGTGCCCCACAACAGCGTACTGTGCCTGCCGCACAGATTCGAACAGATCTCATTATGACGAACAAATGGCTATGACACAGTATCGGCGGCATGATACCCACTACTAACACAACCTACCTTTTCATGACACATCGCAGACAGCAAGAAATCCGCTATGTTCTTACTAGTCATCCATACTCTCGTGCATTCTTCTTTTTCTTGACGCTTGCCTTGGTACTTTTTTCCCTCCGCCCTTAAAACCACTCTTCTTTCAAACGAATTTCTACCACTTTCTATCACGCGATGGGCCCGTGTTGATAGGTAATCTTACCTAGATGGACGGACATCACAGACCCTGCTTCTGTGAACTCCTCGATATAATTACTAACAAATGCAGAGGCGGCAGTAGATCTTTTGAGATGCTCATCATGCTAGAGCGGGCTTGGCTGGCCTCCACTCAGTGTTTCCCACTGTGTCCCTTGCGGCGTGGATGACATTCGTCCCGCTCTCCCTTTCCCACCAAAAGCTACTTGTGTTGACAAAATTATACCAGTGAACTTCAAAAACTATGTTACACATTATTATGACAGACCAAGTAACTTTTCTTGAATGCTGCACTACACTACAAAATGACGTAGATACTGTCGTTCAACATAGTCACCAAGTCTATGTAAATAAAGGGCAGGACGTTTTTCCAACTGTTTAGTTGGTCGACAATAGAAATCCACTCCTAGGTGACGAAACCATTCGAGAACTGCTGTCTGAACGTCTTGATCGTTGAAAATCTCTTTCCCCTGATGTTCTCCCTCGATACCTGGACATTGTCGTCTATGGTCGACGTCGATGGCCTTCCTTCCCGACGAGAATGACACACATCAGAGGGACCTGGGTCACATTGTTGACACCATTTCTCATTTGGTCCAAATACTGCCATAACATCACAGTGAATCTGTGCAATTGAGACATTTTGCTCACAAGAATCGTACGGTCCAGCGTACTTCAACTTGGGAGTGTGTTTCCAGTTGCCGCACCATTACACTCCCCCCACCACCCATGTTATCCGTACTGCAGGAGGGCTCTGTGCACAGTCCTTTGATTCGCTTCCTTAATGCTTCAACCAAGTGAGCGATTTGTTCTTCAAATAGTTCGACCTTAACTTCGTCTTTCTTTTCGCCCTTCTGTGTCCCACTTGTGGTAAAGACGACGGACTTCTGTTCATGTGCCCATAAGAACAGCTTTCTTTGGGGACGAAATTTAAAATAAGAATGGCCACGAGACCAATGGAAAATTAATCCTGCCTTAGCAATCCAATCAGCTCCGAGGATATAATTGGCAGCTAAATATTCTATCTCCTTCATACCCATCTTCCAGACAAATTCCCAACACTGATTTTAATTTAACACAACCATTCACTATTAAATTTGTTTTATTTGCCGTTCAGTACTCTCCTGACTCTCACCTTAACCTTCCCATGTGCATATATGTTTATATTTTACAAAACAGTCTTAATTTCCATTAAATGACAATGCGTAAGTGCAACAGTCCACACACAGTTTCCCCATTCAGTTAAGGGCAGCACATATAAACAGTAACCGTGAACCTGTCTTTTCGCGAATCGCACTCATAATCTTTCCCTGACTGTTAATTTTCAAAGTACTTGCTGCGCCCTTTGCGTCTCTGCGCACTCATTCTTTGTGTGTCCCTGCTCACCACAACCCCAGCAGACCCCATTACGCACTCCTTAACACAATTCTTGAGCGTGGTCAGCGATTCCGTGCGCTACCATAGCGCTTCGTTTCACACGCCTGTTCTGATTCACACTCTCTGTCCCGTGTCTACCCCGTGAGCCTGTGCCTCCCTTTAGATGTCGAGAAATTCGATGGACTGTACTTGTTTTAACATCTCTTCTTATTCAGTCAACCTTTTCGGAATTACACAAAATACAGCTCGTTGCATGGTTTCGGGGTTTAGTCCCCCTAACATCTGCGTTCCCATCTGCTCCTCCATATACTGGAGAGCAAAGGCTACCACACTCTTTCTAACGCGTTCCACATGTTCTGCTAGTGATTCATCAAGGTCTTGTTCACAATCGGCTGCGAGACTTACCTTCTTGGGGTTCGAAATCTTACTTGCGGTTGGTATATGGTATATTGACGTGATGCTTCCATCAGTTCCCGAACAGTATCTTCCGCTTGAATATTCCTTATTTGCAACTCACATATCAGCTCACCCCGCTGCAAACAAGTCCCATCCCCGGACATACTGAAATCACAACGGTCGATCTTCTTTCTACAAGCAACAGTACGAGGAATAAATATATTACCGTAACTACAATAATTACACCTCAGTCAGTCAACCACACTCAGCTACTAAAGTGTTTTGGAAGCATGGAGTTGTGGCTCTAAATAATTACTCGTGGAGTCGACTGATTGAGTATACAATACGAGGTCAAATTTTTTCATCAGATTACACAAAATTGATCTCAAGTATAAATAGCATACTTAATACAACGTAAGGAATGCGAGCTAATATAAGAACGACCAACAGGATGAAGCTACTAAAAATTGAATTTCTGCAGCAAAATCTTGTCAAACAACTGTTTCGAGCCTTTATCTTCCGTAATACTTTGTATAGTTTCTGATAATCAAAGACAAGTTGTTAAGATCAGAGTTTTTAAAAACAGCAAACACAAAATCCAAAATTATTATTTTTATGAAACCACCGAACAACCATCTACATTTTTCCCTGATCAAATCATAATCATGGAATCCACAGGGTTTTTCGATCCAGGTTAGAACACAGTAGGTGAACACGCTTTTCAGAAGTACAGAAATCTATAGTGAATACAAACTGAGGCTTCCCTTCTGTTGCAGCACGCCAGTAGAGCTGCCACTATCCTGTCCAGTAATTCATCAGCATAGGACGTGTATATAGCGTTTTTTCCTTTTACAGAAGCAACATCACATGGAGTTCATCGGCACAGACCGTGACCTCATATACATAGTACTTAAACACTGATTTCATTAACCTTAATTCAAACGTCAGCTTCGTACGTTCTTGCATCAGCACAAAAATTCAGCTGTCACGTTTTCCGATCAAGCACTGATACTTCTGCAATAACACTGTCTGAGCATGGCTCCAGGTACAACACCGTCCCCGGTGAGTTCCCCCGAATTACCAGCCACGCTTCCGGCTTGCACCACTCCAGATGACAACAACCTCTCTCTCTGCCGACCATTGTGCCAGAGAGCCTCCCACAGCCTCCCAGCCCGAAGATAAGTCATTGCTCTGTGATGCGACAATCGATAAGTGACGACATAGTACAGCGAAGAGAGAATTTAAAATAAGTTAAAGGGGTCATAAAGATCAAATGTCTTGTTAATAACTTCGTCGTTTCAAATGCTGTCGTTCCATTTTGCATTTCTCATCTCGATAGTGTCGCTTATTTGCGATTCATCGGCCTTAGAGAGACATTCCGACCTAGTACAAATACTGTATTGTAGATATCTCCATGCTTCACGGTTCTTTTATTATCAGACTGGGAGGCACAGAAGGTATTAAACACTTCTCTTTCATCAAGTTTCTGTTTGTAGATTCAGTCGTTTGATAGCCAGTAATTGCTGGTGTCCTCAACATGTATTTGCACACTTTAGTTAGAGTTTGGCATTTGGTCGCCAGTAAACTGCGAACTGTCCAAAGAGCATATGTCTCTACACATGCTTTGTGCATAAGGTAGGGACGTAGGCTCTCGGATTTTGGGCGGCTTACTGGTCCCCCCCCCCCTATGGACCCCAGACCTTGCCGAGGTGGGGGGGCTTAACTGTTCCGTCCTCAATAAACTTGACAGTCTATTAAGGACTGTACAGGCCTGGGGACGGACCAGGACCAACGAGGGGTTCATAAAAACTCTGTATAGGGAAAGTGTGGCCACCTTTCCAGCTGCTGCTGTTTTGGGACCATCGTGCTGCTGGTCATGCATTAACCACTACAGTATATTTAGAGGTTTCTATTGAAGAAGCGTGCTCCACTAGCGCACATGTTGCTAAGGTAGAGCAACAGCTTCAAACTGAACGTTCTGAATCTTCAGCAATAGAAATGTGAGCAAAATGTTTCGAAAAATATCTTCTGTGACGATGATAATCCCTAATTTTCACGCAGTTAGCATTTGGAGAGTGGAAATTGAAGACGTTCTATGTGCCACATTGTATCCAAAATTTTGAGAATGTGTTCTGATTGTACTTAATTATACTGTTCAACGCATCATCGCAAAAAGGAGACAATTATAAGTGCCAACAAGTTGATTCTTGCAAAGCAGAAAACAGCAAACACTATTTACACAAGTAGCGTTGTTACCAGTTTGGAGCCGACGGGTTCATCTTCACACGGCTGTTCTCGATTATATTAAATTTAGTGTTTTTTGCACTATTTTTTTTCAACAGCTATTGTAAACAACAACAAATGCAATATAAAAGTGGGCAGCCGTCGAAAGGTGAACCTTTCGATTCGAAAAAGGTACGGCGTTATTTGCGTACATAAACAGCATTATGGAAAGTGGATGGCTACTATTCTGCTCGCTGTATGACTCAGCATGTATTCTGTTCAAAGTCACAGTCTCAATAATGTCATTTTTCGACAAAATAGGCGGAAGGAAGTATCTGTTCAAGTGCCGTTAATACTAAAGCACTACGCTTTATTTCTGATAATACAAATGCAGATACACAGCATTCAGTATTTTAACTGGTACAACTGTAGTCAATAAAAACCACTTCTCATGTCTTTTACATTTTGAAAATCCAGAGACAAGGCCAGCTTGTCAGAAAGACCTTGCGCCATCTACAAACGCATATTTGAAAAACTGTCCCCTTGGTTTGGCACCTGTATCAAGTCTAGAGGCACGCAGAGTTCCGCGAACACAGTAGCACAGAAAAAGGGTTTTGTGACATAATGGCTCGTAGAATGTTTTTTGTATCCACTCCCCTTTTATTAACGTCGGCATGGATTGATTTCATAGTTCCTATTATGACAGCTAGCTCAAATAATTACTGTTACGTGAGTAGCTTGAAACTGATCATCTCGAATCTTCATTAACAGCAGTAGGAAAAGGTAAGTAACGGCTATTAGGTCCAGAATGTCGTTTCTGCAAGGAAAAATCAAAGCTGCGGGACAAACTCCAGAGTTCTGAAACAATCTTCGTTACATAAATTAAAATACCTAAAACTAACCATTTACTGCCGGCCAGACTAGCTGTTACGTCTAACGTGCTGCTTCCCGAGCGGGAAGGTGTGCCGATCCCCGGCACGAATACGCACGGCATATTGGAGTCGAGGTCGGGAGTGCCGTCCAGCCTAAGCAAGGTTTTTAAGGCGGTTTTCCATCTACCTCGGCGAATGCGGGCTGGTTCCCCTTATTCTGCCTCAGTTACACTGTGTCGGCAATTGCTGCGCAAACACCGTTTCCACGTACTGGTACGCCATAATTACTCTACCACGCAAACATTTGGGGTTACACTCGTCTGCTATGAGAGGTTCCCGGAGGGTGGTGGCGGGGGTGGGGGGGGGAGGGAAGTGTCCATTGGGGGCCGAATCGCACAATAACCCTGGGTTCGGTGTGGGGCGGCAGTGGTGTGGCGGTGGGGTGGGTGGACTGTTATGGGGTTGTGAACCACTGAGGGCTACAGCAGGACGAAGCCTCTCCGTCATTTCTAGGTCATCTGTTTAATATAATACAATACAACCATTTACTAGTAAAGAAACTATGCTTCTCGACGACTAGGTTTATTTAAGACATCACATTAAAAGTTTTTCTTCTGCAAGGTTCTATATTACACTATTTTGGTAAGGTCTCATTAGCAACCAGACTGAATCAGAGTATATCACATACTGTGCCTGTTGTAATACTATTGTATCTTAGACGAGGCATTTTTAATCAAGGGAAACCTAAACGCCGTAGGGATAAGGGCTAAAAAAAAAAAAAAAAAAAAAAAAAAAAAAAAAAAAAAAAAAAAAAAAACCGGGTCCACCATATAGATTTACCACCCAAATATGAAGCAATCCGGATATACGAGCTTTGAAGTTCACAGACGACACAGGTATATCTCGACTACAATGCGATTTATACATGTCATGCACAGATAACTTTATTCTCTCAACTTACTGTAGAAATTAATGTAGCCTACACATTAAATACGAGGGTAGGATTTAAAGTAATGACAAAAGTGTACATATTGCTTACTAATACGGGATGACGTTGCTGTTCCTTGCCCTGCGGCACAATACGTAACTATGCTCTTCCACAGAAACTGATAAATGAAGAATAACATGAATTCGGTAATTACGCTTAAAAGGTCAACTCTATTTACCGGAAATAACCTCTACACTTTACGTTTTTTGTAAACATATACTCTTTAAGTACAGGTGCACTTACCCGAAAAGTGTATCATTTAACGTTCGTTATGTTTCGTGGGTAACAACGAACATTGTTGGCACACACACACTGAGGAGCCAAATCGTGATGACCTCCACAGCGGGTTAGTCCACCTTTATAATGCAGTGCATCAGCTTTTCTGCGTGACGCGGCTTCTACAAGTCTTTGGTAGGTTTCCAGAAGTATGTGGCACCAGGTGTCTACCCCCAGAGCACGACGTTCCCGTAAATTCTGACCCGGTGGTTTGTAGGCGTTGAGCTAGCACCCGATAGCGTCTCACACGTGTTTCACCTGGCTCATATCAGGCGAATTTGTAGCCAAGATATTGAAACGGCTTCACCATCCTACTCCTCTGCTGGAACATATCATAGTCGTGTGAGAAGACATGTAGCATTAAAGGATGCAGGAAGTCCACAGTAATGTTCACTTAGCCCACAGCTGTCATGGAACCTTCCATTGCAAACACCAGTCCCACAGAAGTCCAGGTAATGTCGCTCATAGCATAATACCCCCACCGCCCTGACTCCGAGACGCGATGCGTATTTCGAGTAGACGTTCGCCTGGATGACGATGTATTTGGACACGAACATCAACATGGTGTTACAAGAAACGTGAATCATCCGATGGTCTCCGGTCAAATACCGACGATCCCGTATCCACTGTATTCGCAGTTGACGATGTCGCTGACACAGAAAGGAAGATTAGAGTGTAACGTCCCGTCGACAATGAAGTCATTAAAGACAAGGCACAAGCTCGCTTAAGGATGGAGAAGAAAATCAGCAGCACCCATTTCAAAAGAACCACTCAGACATTTTCCTTAAGCGATTTAGGGAAATCACGGAAACCTGAATCTGGATGGCCGTACTGGGATTACGACCGGCGTCCTCCCGAATACGATTCTAGCGTGTTGATCACTGTGTCACATCGCTTGCTCACGTCGTTAACATAGGAACAGGCAGGATCGTCAGCTACGGAGTCCCATGTTCAACAATGTGCGCTGAATAGTGTGCTCCGAACCACTCGTACCTGCACGAGCATTGTGCTCTGTCGTCAGATGTGCCACAGACCTCCGCCTACCCTGCGTTACTGAATGGACAAGCCCCCGATCTCCAAGTTCTGTGATGAGGTATGTAAATCCAGCGATTGCAGCGTCCTTGATCCATCTTCCCTAGATGCTCACGGCAGTAGCATGCAGAGATGCAATTGGCTTCGCCGATTCCGAGATGCTTAATCCCTGGTGCTGGACCGTAAAAAAAATGCTCTTTGTCAAAGTCGCTTGTGTGAGTGGATTTCCCCGTTTTCAGCCCTTATCACAGTACCAGTGATCCCCGTTCATCTCTTCTTTAATTCGAAATTGCTTAGTGTTACATAAAAAAAATCTGTCCATATATTGTCTCTAACAGAAAAAAGGTAATTGAGGAAGAAAAAAGTGTTTCAAAAATTAGTATAATTAGTTTTTAATAATAAAAGGGAATATAATCTTAGCAATATTTTCTCTGCTGTTTCAGTGTTACAAACTTTTCTGTATTCCTACACCAACGTCCGTAGCAAATACTCTAAAGTACACAAACTAAATGTTATCGTCATACTAAAACAAACAATTTTCTTTATGAAAATTTGTTGTTAACATTGACAACTACACACATAAAAAAAGCTTTGCATCACCCCAGTTACCAGAATTGCTGAAGACAGACGTTGATTGTGGATATTGTATCACAGACACAGTCCCTTTGACTGTTCAGACATGTCACTAAACCTCGCTCAGGCGGCAAAAGGGTTACTACTGCAGTGGATGACCGCTACCTACGGATTATGGCTCAGAGGAACCCCGACACCAACGCCACCATGTTGAATAACGCTTTTAGTGCAGCCACAGGACGTCGTGTTACGTCTCAAACTGCGAGCAATAGGCTGCATGACGCGAAACTTCATTCCCGACGTCCATGGCGAGGTCCATCTTTGCAACCAAGACAGCATGCAGCGAGGTACAGATGGGCCCAACAACATGCCGAGTGGACCGCTCCGGATTGCCATCACGTTCTCTTCACCGATGAGTGTCGCACATGCCTTCAACCAGACAATCGTCAGAGACGTGTTTTGAGGCAACCCGTTCTGGCTGAACGCCCTAGACACACTGTGCAGCGAGTGCAGCAAGGTGGAAGCTCCCTGCTGTTTTGGGGTGGCATTATGTGGGGCCGACGTACGCCGCTGGTGGTCATGGAAGGCGCCGCAACGGCTGTACGATACTTGAATGCCATCCTCCGACCGACAGTGCAACCATATCGGCAGCATATTTGCGAGGCATTCGCCTTCGTGGACGATAATTCGCGCACCCATCGTGCACGTCTTGTGAATGGCTTCCTTCAGGATAACGACATCGCTCGACTAGAGTGGGCAGCATGTTCTCCTGGCATGAACCCTATCTAACATGCCTGCAATAGATTAAAAAGGGGTGTTTATGGACGACGTGACCCACCAATCACTCTCAGGGATGTACGCCCAATCGCCGTTGAGGAGTGGGACAATCTGGACCAACAGCGCCTTGATGAACTTCTGGATAGTATGCCAAGACGAATATAGGCATGCATCAATGCAAGAGGACGTGCCACTGGGTATTACAGGTACCGGTGTGTACAGCAATCTGGACCACCACGTCTAAAGGTCTCGCTGTATGGTTGTACAACATGCAATGTGTGGTTTTCATGAGTAATAAAAATGGCGGAAATGATGTTTATGTTGACCACTATTCCAATTTTTTGTACAGGTTCCGGAATTCTCGGAACCGAGGAGATGCAAAACTTTTTTATGTGTGTATTTTTGTCCAATACGTAATACATAATGTTAATTTAAAAATAATTCATAAGTATGTATTCCACGTTCAGTATGAACTACTAGTAAAGTACATGTGGTTGGTGAACTAAATTTTTCTCTTAATTAAAATATTTCTTCCTGTTTTATGTGAATGAAGAATTGCTTACTTTAGGAAAATCAATGTTTCGTGCCCCTTCGTTTTCGTATTATTGTCAAGCCACATAACCCTTGTTGACTCACTGCAGAATGTAAGCAGTATTTGATTTTTGAAAAAGAATGCTCAGATTTTGCAACAGTCAAAGGTACTGTTAGGTACATTAGGACTTCGGAGTATACATCCTGGTAATTGAATATAAGTGAGCTAAAATTTACTAATGAGATCTTTGCTAACTAGTATAGAGTTCAGATATTCGTACTTTAAACTGACTTGTTATGAACATTAGCGGTGCTGAAAACAGAGGACAAACGCCATCAGCAAATGTCAGTATAAATTTGAACGCTTCATTTTAAGACCTTCGTCAGACATGGATATGAGCGAGGGTTGTAATCCTCTGTGACTTTGTCCTCGTGATTTGTAATTATATCCTATTTTCATAGCAGTACACAGGAATGGTTAACGCTGGCCAAGGTCATTGTCCAATTGTCAGAACCGTGGATATAGAGTGTGGTCAGAAACAGTCTGAAAAGCTTCTAAGGGTGTTGCAGGATACCTTGTGCTGAGGAATAATCGTTAAGCAAAAACTCGGTACTTTGCACCGTTTGAGAGCTAGTTAACATTAACGTTAGCCAATCAGGTCGTAGCCCATGCAAATCCAAGCAGCCCGCCAGAGACAGTGTCTCCGAACGTGTACTTCGTTTGGTTTCCCAAACCCGAACAAGACAGCGATATAAAAATTTGACTTGGGACGGTAGTAAAGGTCGGACTAGAGAAAAAGACTGAACAGTCTCGTACTCTGTCATCTAAGCCGTGAGAAAAATGACACTAATTCTCTCTAGCAAACTGCTTCAATTTGCGTTCGCAGGGACCTGATTGGGTAGTTCAGTGCTAAATAACTCGGAAAAGGCACAATGTATCGAATTTTTTGGTACAATCATATCTTAGGACAATCTCCCCACCAACACCCGTACAAGCTTATCAAACTGTTTGTGACCACCCTGTGTAGACTACCGTGTAACTGCGAATAGACATAAGAAGTCAGCCTCATTCTGCCAACGGCATTGTCAAAGAGGGCGGAGGAGCGGATAGAGTTTCAGGGTACTCTCTTGTCCTAGGGGTGGGAAATTGCCCCTAAAGGCGGAAGAATCAGCAATGATCAACGACATGAGGATGCAGAAGGCAATGGAAACCACTGCATTAAAGACACGTAACGTGTATCCACAGGACATGTGTCCTGTAATTGAAGAAGTGTCATGATGATCTCTCCATTGGCAAAAGATTCCGGAATAGTCCCCCATTCGGATCTCCGGGAGGGGACTGCCAAGGAGGAGGTTACCATGAGAAAAAGATTGAATAATCAATGAAAGGATAACGTTCTACGAGTCGGGGCGTGGAATGTCAGAAGCTTGAACGTGGTAGGGAAACTAGAAAATCTGAAAAGGGAAATGCAAAGGCTCAATCTAGATATAGTAGGGGTCAGTGAAGTGAAGTGGAAGGAAGACAAGGATTTCTGGTCAGATGAGTATCGGGTAATATCAACAGCAGCAGAAAATGGTATAACAGGTGTAGGATTCGTTATGAATAGGAAGGTAGGGCAGAGGGTGTGTTACTGTGAACAGTTCAGTGACCGGGTTGTTCTAATTTTAATCGACAGCAGACCAAAACCGACAACGATAGTTCAGGTATACATGCCGACGTCGCAAGCTGAAGATGAACAGATAGAGAAAGTGTATGAGGATATTGAAAGGGTAATGCAGTATGTAAAGGGGGACGAAAATCTAATAGTCATGGGCGACTGGAATGGAGTTGTAGGGGATGAGTAGAAGAAAAGGTTACAGGAGAATATGGGCTTGGGACAAGGAATGAAAGAGAAGAATGACTAATTGAGTTCTGTAACAAGTTTCAGCTAGTAATAGCGAATACTCTGTTCAAGAATCACAAGAGGAGGAGGTATACTTGGAAAAGGCCGGGAGATACGGGAAGATGTCAATTAGATTACATCATGCTCAGACAGAGATTCCGAAATCAGATACTGGATTGTAAGGCGTACCCAGGAGCAGATATAGACTCAGATCACAATATAGTAGTGATGAAAAGTAGGCTGAAGTTCAAGACATTAGTCAGGAAGAAATTATACGCAAAGAAGTGGGATACGGAAGTACTAAGGAATGACGAGATATGTTTGAAGTTCTCTAACGCTATAGATACAGCAATAAGGAATAGCGCAGTAGGCAATACAGTTGAAGAGGAATGGACATCTCTAAAAAGGGCCATCACAGAAGTTGGGAAGGAAAACATAGGTACAAAGAAGGTAGCTGCGAAGAAACCATGGGTAACAAAAGAAATACTTCAGTTGATTGATGAAAGGAGGAAGTACAAACATGTTCCGGGAAAATCAGGAATACAGAAATACAAGTCGCTGAGGAATGAAATAAATAGGAAGTGCAGGGAAGCTAAGACGAAATGGCTGCAGGAAAAATGTGAAGACATCGAAAAAGATATGATTGTCGGAAGGACAGACTCAGCATACAGGAAAGTCAAAACAACCTTTGGTGACATTAAAAGCAACGGTGGTAACATTAAGAGTGCAACGGGAATTCCACTGTTAAATGCAGAGGAGAGAGCAGATAGGTGGAAAGAATACATTGAAAGCCTCTATGAGGGTGAAGATTTGTCTGATGTGATAGAAGAAGAAACAGGAGTCGCTTTAGAAGAGATAGGGGATCCAGTATTAGAATCGGAATTTAAAAGAGCTTTGGAGGACTTACGGTCAAATAAGGCAGAAGGGATAGATAACATTCCATCAGAATTTCTAAAATCATTGGGGGAAGTGGCAACAAAACGACTATTCACGTTGGTGTGTAGAATATATGAGTCTGGCGATATACCATCTGACTTTCGGAAAAGCATCATCCACACAATTCCGAAGACGGCCGGCAAGAGCTGACAAGTGCGAGAATTATCGCACAATCAGCTTAACAGCTCATGCATCGAAGCTGCTTACTACAATAATAAACAGAAGAATGGAAAAGAAAATTGAGAATGCGCTAGGTGACGATCAGTTTGGCTTTAGGAAAAGTAAAGGGACGAGAGAGCCAATTCTGACGTTACGGCTAATAATGGAAGCAAGGCTAAAGAAAAATCAAGACACTTTCATAGGATTTGTCGACCTGGTAAAAGCGTTCGACAATATAAAATGGTGCAAGCTGTTCGAGATTCTGAAAAAAGTAGGGGTAAGCTGTAGGGAGAGACGGGTCATATACAATATGTACAACAACCAAGAGGGAATAATAAGAATGGACAATCAAAAACAAAGTGCTCGTATTAAGAAGGGTGTAAGACAAGGCTGTAGCCTTTCGCCCATACTCTTCAATCTGTACATCGAGGAAGCAATGATGGAAATAAAAGAAAGGTTCAGGAGTGGAATTAAAATACAAGGTGAAAGGATATCAATGATACGATTCGCTGATGACATTGCTATCCTGAGTGAAAATGAAGAAGAATTAAATGATCTGCTGAACGGAATGAACAGTCTAATGAGTACACAGTATGGTTTGAGAGTAAATCGGAGAAAGACGAAGGTAATGAGAAGTAGTAGAAATGAGAACAGCGAGAAACTTAACATCAGGACTGATGGTCACGAAGTCAATGAAGTTAAGGAATTCTGCTACCTAGGCAGTAAAAAAACCAATGACGGACGGAGCAAGGAGGACATCAAAAGCAGACTCGCTATGGCAAAAAAGGCATTTCTGGCCAAGAGAAGTCTACTAATATCAAATACCGGCCTTAATTTGAGGAAGAAATTTCTGAGAATGTACGTCTGGAGTACAGCATTGTATGGTAATGAAACATGGACTGTGGGAAAACCGGAACAGAAGAGAATCGAAGCATTTGAGACGTGGTGCTGTAGACGAATGTTGAAAATTAGGTGGACTGATAAGGTAAGGAATGAGGAGGTTCTACGCAGAATCGGAGAGGAAAGGAATATGTGGAAACACTGATAAGGAGAAGGGACAGGATGATAGGACATATGCTAAGACATGAGGGAATGACTTCCATGATACTAGAGGGAGCTGTAGAGGGCAAAAACTGTAGAGGGAGACAGAGATTGGAATACGTCAAGCAAATAATTGAGGACGTAGGTTGCAAGTGCTACTCTGAGATGAAGAGGTTAGCACAGGAAAGGAATTCGTGACGGGGCATAAAATTAACGTTCAGTGGAATGAAATGGACACATTAGCTGCACTGGCACACGCTTTGCAAAGAGGAAGCCATAAGACTCTCTTTGATATAACCTTCGTTGTCCTGGCCACGAACGAATACTATCGCCGGCTGTGCACAGAAGCGACAGAGGTTACAACACACGACAATAATTTTGACCATAAAGAGGAAAGATACTACTACTTCATTATAGAGATGAAGTGTTTCAGTGATCAATCTTATAATGTTGGTTGGTACCGGCAATGTTGACAACGACCAATAATGACGACATGACACTCTAAATTAAAATCAAGAGACGTCACGTCTCTATGCCGTGATACGTAGCAAATACCATCGTCAGTCAGTATCGAGCCAAGTGAAACAGTTGAACAGGAATTTTTCCCCTCCCCCGTAAGCAAAAAATTCCCAAACGTGGCATATTCATTTACAACAACAGAATATTTAAAAACGTGCACTTCAGATAGGATGCCGTGTAGACAACAAATACTGAAAAACTTTGAACTCATGACACAGCCACCGCGAAATACAGAAAATCAGGCATCTACCAAAGAACCTGCCACTCTTGTCATTCTACTTATAATTAAAAACGAGGTATAGGATAATTTCTGAGCGCTAACAAGCAACAGGTCACATCCCACGTTTACTGTATGTGCAGTGTAATTTGGCACGTTCTGCTGGGGGCAGTCGTAAGAGATTTTGCCAACGTTATCGCACACAACATCATCAGAGTGAGGTGGGAAGTCGCTTTGCGCGTATATTATTGACCACGGGGAGGAAAAAATCGCATAACACTTCGAGGTTCTGAGTTTCATAAGTCTGACATATCTTCCAGAACAATCGTGTTGTTGCAGGTAACATGATATTCAGCCTAAACGAATGAATGTGTTACAAATCGTAAGGTTCAAATGGTTCAAAAGGCTCTAAGCACTATGGGACTTAACTTCTAAGGTCATCAGTGCCCTAGAACTTAGAACTACTTAAACCTAAATAACCTAAGGACATCACACACAACCATGCTCGAGGCAGGATTCGAACCTGCGACCGTAACGGTCGCGCGGTTCCAGACCGTAGCGCCTAGAACCTCTCGGCCACACCTGCCTGCCAAATCGTAAGGTAAAGCTGTCATTCAACCGAAGGTAATAATCTTGCAGCGTGATGATGTTGTCTTATTAGGTAACAAAACGTTGCCTTGTCTCCAACTGGTGCATCTGAGGCTACGGAGAGAGACGCATTTCGTCAGCTGTGTGGCTCTTCCTGGCATCTTGTTGGCTGGGGGCAAAGGAACAGAAGCTTGCGTTCAGCTGAAGAAACACAAAAGGTTATATCATAATTGGTGATGGGTGGTTGTGGACTCATCAGGAGCGGTCGTACATCTGCGAACAAGGCAGATAAATGTTTACTGTGTTTAATAGTACGATACAAGTCCTTTTGTGGACCTGTCAAATTCGTGTGCAGTAAGTGAACATGGCATTTTGAATACTTTCATTAATTACCAAGTCGAAGTCAGTACAAAATGTCTTGACATCCTAAGTGATTAGTTGAATCATTGTCAGTTGTGATGTAGTACCCTTGCAACATTTAACTATTTTGTAGTATTATTAGTACTGTCATAGGAAAAAGCCATGTGTAACATTAAAACGTCCTGTCACAGAGAGGCAAGTACAACACTATCCATGTGTAACATTCTATTCTAAATGTGTCCTCCTGTCGGTATCATCGAATCAGCACCTACTCTAACAATTCCTAATAAAAGTTATCCTAAAGGCAGATTCTAAATCACATTTCCTGAGTTAACGTTGCCCCTTTTACAGGAATTTTACAAGTTTGTTTCACCATGTAGTGTATTCCTAAGAGATGCAAGTGCCAGACTCTTATTTCGAATATGAAGCGATTTCAGGAAATCAGAAATCGAACCAGTAATCTTTTGGTTCCAGGCCTTTTATGTGGTCAAGACTATTTATGAATCATCGCTAGTCTAATTAGGCACGAAATTCCCATCATTGGAGTATTCTAAAGCGAAATTGTGATTTCCTGTTTTGTATGTATCTTACTGTGCTTAGGAAAGCAGAACCAGTTTCTCATGTACAGCAGAACAGCTAACTTTCATTCTTACTTTGTCAACTCCAGAATAATTATACTACAGCACCCAGATACATTAAAACCTTATTCTTGTGTAGATAATATTATTCAAGTGTAAACAAAGAAAAATCGGCCATGAGGGGTCTCTACAAATAAGATTTGATGAACCAGTTATTATTCTAAGTTAGTTAAACAGAATTGCTGCGTTATAATACTAACGCAGTATTAAAACATACTTTGAATTTATCATTATGCATCATTTCAGCAGTTAACCAAATCTACATCTACATCTACATTTATAATCCGCAAGCCACCCAAAGGTGTGTGGCCCTTAGACTGTATTTTGCCTGAGAATGCTAAAAACATTAAACTCTTATGAAATCTACACTAAACACTGTTCGAAAAATAAGACAGATCTAACTGATTAATTTATGTATTAATTTCAGCATTAGATTTCAGAAGTTTAATCTTTTATACAACACTACAGTATATTTTACAATAACCATTTCAGTATACTACTTTACTTTATATTATCAGAGTATGCTACACTCGAAGTCATTTATCAAAATTGCAAGATAATTTGTTTTTAAATAAACAATTTTCTTTCCTACTTTTGTTTTCATTAAGGAGGTCTTCCATGTTATAACTAACTTCAGGTTAGAGAGTTTAGGAAACCACACAAAGGGCGTCCGTCTATAAGGGGACGGGTAAAACACAGTAAGGTAGTTGCACAAACGATCGGTATTGTAGTCGTAAATTGTCGTAGCTGTTTTGTGAAAGAGCCAGAACTCCAAGCCCTAATAGAAAGCATTGAAGCTCAAATAGTTATGGGTATAGAAAGCTGGCTAAATCCCAATATAAGTTAAGCCGAAATTTTTCAAACAATCTAACAGTGTTCAGAAAGGGTAGGTTAAATGCAGTTGGTGGTGGAGCAGTTATTGCTGTTGGAAGTAGTTTACCTTTTAGTAACATTCGAGTAGACAGTTCCTGCGAAATAGTATGGGTACAGGTTATACTTGACAATCGGACTAAACTATTAATTGGATCATTTTACCGACCAACTCACTCAGAAGGTACAGTTGCTGAACAGTTCAACGAAAACTTGTGTCTGATTTCAAGTAGGTACTCCATTCACACAATTGTAGTCGGTGGTGACTTCAATCTATCGTTGATATGCAGGAAAAATTATACGTTTAAAGCCGTCGGCAGGGCTAAAACGTCATCCGCAATTATACTTAATGCTTTCTCAGAAAATTATTTTTTACAACTAGTTCATGAGCCTACTCGAAGCATAAATGGTTGCGAAAGCATACTTGACCTTTTAGCAACAAACAATCCTGGACAAATTGTATCTTGACGAATACAGGGATCAGTGAGCACAAAGCAGTTGCTGCTAGACTGAATTCCGTAACACCCACAACTATCAAAAGGAAACGCAAAGTACATCTATTTAAAAAAGCTGATAAAATGCTCTTAACGCCGTTTTAAGAGACAGTCTTCACTCCTTCCGATCTGACCATGTAGGCGTAGAAAAGATGTGGAATCATTTCAAACCGATAGTATCGATGGCAATTGAGAGATATATGCCACATAAATTAATAAATGATGGTACTGATCCCCCATGGTACACAAGAAGGGTCAGATCACTGTTGCAGAAGCAACGGAAAAAGCATGCCAAATTTAAGAGAACGTAAACTCCCCAAGATTGGCAAAGTTTTTCAGAAGTTCGAAATACAGCGCGTACTTCAATGTGAGATGCTTTTAATAATTTCCACAACGAAACTGTGTCTCGGAATCTGGCAGAAAACCCAAAGAGATTCTGGTCATACATAAAGCACAACAGTGGCAAGACGCAATCAATACCTTCACTGCGCGATAACAACGGTGACGTCACGGTTTTCCGAAACTCATTCACCAAAAAATACGAAGTAAAAGTTCCTGAATTCCAATCACGAATAACGGCCAAGATGAGATACGTAGAAGCAGATATCCTCGGTCTAGCAAAGCAGCTTACATCACTTAATAAAGGCAAGGTCTCTAGTCCAGATTTTACACATGTCAGGTTCCTTTCAGAGTATGCTGATACATTAACTCCATATTTAGCAGTTATATACAACCGCTCGCTCATAGAAAGACCCGTATCTGAAGACTGGAAAAATGCTCAAGTCACACCAACACCCAAAAAGGGAAGTAGGAGTAATCCGCTGAATTACAGACCCGTATAACTAACGTGATTTGCAGTAGGTTTTTGGAAAATATTCTGTGTTCGAACATTATGAAGTACCTGGAAAAAACCCGCCCGGTTAGCCGTGCGCTCTGAAGCACCGCTTTCCGGGCGGGAAGCCGTGCCGTTCCCAGGCACGCGTCTTCTCGGCGGATTAGTGTCGAGGTCCTGTGTGCCGGTCATTCTGTGGATGGTTTTTAAGCCGCCTTTCCATCTGCCTTCGCGAATGCGGGCTGGTTCCCCTTATTCTGCCTCAGTTACACTATGTCGGCGATTGCTGCGTAAACACTGTCTCCACGTACTCGTACGTCGTAATTACTCTACAACGCAAACATTTGGGGTTACACTCGTCCGGTGTGAGATGTTCCCGGGGGTTCCACTGGCGGCCAAACCGCACAATAACCCTGGGTTCGATGTGGGGCGGCTGTGGGATGAGTGGACTGCTGCAGCCTGTGGAGGGGTTGTGAACCACTGAGGGCTACGGTGGGGACGCAGCCTCTCCGTTGTTTCTAGGTCCCCAGTTCAACACAGTACATACAGTACCTGGAAGAAAACGATTTATTGACACATAGCACGGATTCAGAAAATATCGTCCTTGTGAAACACAACTACATAGATCTTTATATTCATGAAGTAATGAATGAGTGCTATCGACAGGGGATGTCAAATTGATTTCATATTTTTAGATTTACAGAAGGCTTTCGACACTGTACCCCACAAGCGTCTTCTAAACAAACTTTTTGCCTATGGAATATCGCCTCAGTTGTGTGATTGGATTCGTCATTTCCTGTCAGAAAGGTCACAGCTCGTAGAAACGAACGGTAAGTCATCCAGTAAAACAGAAGTAATATCCGGCGTTCCCGAAGGAAGTGTTATAAGCCCTCTGTTGTTCCTGATCTATATTAACGACATTGGAGACAATCTCAGTAGCAGTCGTAGATTGTTGGCAGATGATGCTGTCATTTACGATCTTGTAAAGTTATCAGATGAACAAAATGAATTGCAAAATGATTTAGATAAGATATCTGTATGGTGCGAAAAGTGGCAATTGACCCTGAATAATGAAAAGTGTGAAGTTATTTACATGAGTACTAAAAGAAATCCACTAAATTTCGATTACGCTATAAGTCACACAAATCTGAAGGCTGTAAATTCAACTAAATACTTAGGGATTAAAATTACAAATAACCTAAATTGGAATGATCACATAGATAATGTTGTGGGTAGAGCAAACCAAGACTAGGATTCATTGGCAGAACGCTTAGAAGATACAACAGGTCTACTAAAGAGCCTGCTTACACCACGCTTATCAGCCCTGTTCTGGAGTATTGGTGTGCGGTGTGGGATCTGCATCAGAACTGACGGATGACATCGAAAAAGTTCAAAGAAGGGCAGCTCGTTTTGTATTATGGCGAAATATGGGAGATAGTGCCACAGACATGATACGGGACTTGGGGTGGCAATCATTAAAGGAAAGGCGTTTTTCGTTACGTGCATGACATTTCAGTCACCAGTTTTCTCCTCCGATTGCGAAAACATTCTGTTGGCACCCACCTACATGGGGAGAAATGATCATCACGACAAAATATATGAAATCAGGGGTTCGCACAGAAAAATGTAAGTGCTCGTTTTTCCCCGCGCGCCTTTTGAGAGTGGAACGGTAGAGAGATAGCTTGAAGGTGGTTCATTGAACCCTCTGCCAGGCACTTTATTGTGAATAGCAGAGTAACTACGTAGATGTAGATGTAGAAGTTCAGCAAAACTGTAATTTCCGGAAAACTATAAATTTATTTCTCCACAAACAACATTTACAGATTATGCAAAAAATGTTCACTGTATTTCACTAGATTAAGTTTACAAAACTATAATTATTTATAAGTTTCGGATACTGAGATTCATTTTCACTGGGAGGTGACCGTGTCTAGGAATACGTCTTCCGAAAATGAACTTCCTTGAACCAGTGAATAGTAGGAACAAATTATTATTTCTAAATGCACAGGCAAAAATTTACAAGTTCAACCTATTACTACAGTTCGAAATGAACTTGTTAACCATTTGCTGTAGGTGATGTGTGTGGTGATGGGAGTGGTGACTACAGAACCTATGCACTAGCAGTCATGGGTCTTTGAGTTTTGGGGCTTAATAAATTCCTCTTGGCGTCGGTTTATGTATATAATATAGCCCAATTATAAATGCAGCGCTAGTGTAAAACAGCAGTCTCCATCTGAGGCTATTTGCTCACTCATCTTCGTTCCACTTAACTACAGTGACCCAAGTCCTTTCACCTTTTCGCCTTGCTGCGTTTCTGTTCCTTTTGAGATGGGAATTTCTACCCCTTTTACTTTTCAATTTTGTAAATTTAATGCCCTCAGCATGAACCTGTTTTCATGGTGACAATATTTCTTTTAAAACATTTATCTTATTCAGCAATAAATTGTTTTCAAACATCGTTATACAAAAATCCTTTACAAATTCATCTTATTACTCTATGGACATAAATGTTCTTACAGTACCTTTGATTAAAGCTATTGACTTTCACAGATAAGACATAAAACTTACCATCGAGTCTTATAAGCTGGTTGTAAAGAAATGTTTTTTATTTAGAAAGTTACATATGCATCAGGGCACCTGTTTCCATGGTGATTCTCAATAGGTAATCATCATTAAAACATTTACAGGAAACTACAGCTCTGTTATCATTAACTACAAATCTCTTTCAGAATAACATTTTTATGCATCACACACATCATTTATCAACATAGTTTGAAAAACACTTGAAATTTACTCAGAAAATTCATTAAAACTTTTCATTCCTTTTTATACTAAAATCATCATATTTACTTATTTTTTTATAATTTTTCAATTTAAATGAATCAAGAATGTAAGTTTAATAAATAAGTTTATTTACATACAGCACACATATTTTACATAAAATCAGAAATTTATGTCTCCCCACATACATATATTATGACAGTCAGTTTTCTATTTTTTATATATAAAAACCAATATTTTCGTTGTATGGCACTTGTCCGCCTCTTTATAAGAGTTTGGTAGTCCTTTTGTCATGTCTTTCTTATCACATTTCACAGACTAGCTGCTGCCCCTTATATATATAAATTGGGCAGTTCATTCTTTGCTATGTGATTTCTTCTTCCATTTCATACTATTTGGCTGCAAAAAACATTGCTTTGCAGTCCACTATCTGAATCTTTGGGGTTCTTTGCATATTCCATGTACATATGTATTTTGGAATCTGAAACTTTTGTAAATGTTGGAATTTTGCTTTATAACATAACACAATAATTATTTACTTATCATCATCATCAATTAACACTCACTTCCTTTCAGTTCTAGTTCCATATTTTTTTCAGGTCAACTATGTTTCTGACCACAATGGATTTTTGGATCTAGAGTATACCAGAAAATATGCGTTTGGGGGCAGAACCACTGTATTTCAAAAGGTCTGTAATAAATATATTTACATTTTGCAATTTCGTGATTTGCTTCACAGGATTTCTTTTTTTCTGTCCAGACTTATTTCTTTGCTGTCTGCAAATTCAAGTATTTCTTCGGCTAAGCTTTTACTTTTGTAGCCTAACATTACTTCGTCAGTTGTGAAACCAGTGGATTCCTGTTGCAGTGTATTCATGACTACCTAGAACTTAGAACTACTTAAACCGAACTAACCTAAGGACGTCACACACATCCATGCCCGAGGCAGGATTCGAACCTGCGACCGTAGCGATCGCGCGGTTCCAGACTGTAGCGCCTAGAACCGCTTGGCCACCCCGGCCAGCTTGGTGTTATTATTTCGTTAAAGTATCCTAACATTTTACTAAACACTGCTTTAGCTATAGCTATTCTAATAAAATTCTAATAAAATCTTTATAATCCGAGGAAAGCTTCTAATTGTGTCCATCTTTCGGGGGACGACATTTTTCAATGGCTTTGAGTTTCTCATGGTCCTTTTCTATTCCAGAAGTCATAATGACATGGCCTAAGAATTTTCCTTCCTCACTAATTAACACTTTTTAAATTTCAAAGTCATAACGCTTTTGTTTAGAGCAATGAATACTTGTTCTAATAATACACAATGTTCTTTCCATTACTGCGTAGCTATTAATGGATCTTCTACGTAAATTGTGAGTTTTTTACTTAAGACTCTTCCCAATACCCAATTTAATGCATGTATAAGCACAGAAACCTACGTGTTTAAACCGAGAGATACCAATTTGTATTGGCAACACCTGCCAGCAAATAGAAAAGCGGTACATTTTCTAGATTCAGTTTCCAGGGTGATTTGGCAGCACCCTAACGTCAGATTCAGACTGGTTGAATATCTAACATTATACAATCTTCACAACATTTCGTCCAACGATTCTGGCCAATCTGTTACTCTTTTCACAATTTTGTTCATTGTCCTGGTGTCAATGATCATTCTCATTCCTATATCCTTTTTGCTTATAATAACAATGGATTATTGTATTCAGTTTTACTACATTCTATGATTCCCCCTTCAATCACTTCGTCAATTTCTTCTTGAAGGGCTCGTTTTGTCGCTAACGGTTTCTTCATCATGTGTCTTCTTTCTCCTTTCGATTGCGAATTCTTTCAAGGTAACCATTTGTTGCTGATAACTGAAATTTTTGTCCAGTGTTTTTTTTACTTTGCACCCAAAATGCCTTCTGGATCCTGCATAAAATAACGTCTACTTCACTTCTTTCATAATCTGGTAATGTTATATTTCCTTCATAAATTTACTCTTCTTGTTTCATGTTTTGATTTGGCAGATTTTCATACAGAGTAAGCACTTCCTTTTGTACTAACATTTCTGTAGAACTTGTAACGCCGGAGATGCATATACTCCTATTTCCATCTATTGAACTATCAATTTTTTCCTTATTTTGTTACCTGAAGATATGACATTTCTGTCTCTTTATACATTGCATTTTACCATTTGTATGTATATATATATATATATATATACACATATGCATTTATGTCGTTATAATTTGTTTGTTTTGTAAATATTATTTGTATTTTTACGCTGGGTCTTGCCTAGGGAAAACTATGCTATCGAATGATTACATCGATGGGTCGTGTGGAGAACAAGTGCTTAGGATCCGTGGTAGTGTTAACTCTGCCGGGTGGAGCACGGGCATAGAAGAGGGTCTGGTTGGAGTAGGGCAGTGGAGCAGGTGTGTTGTGTGACGCTCCCGCGAGTTGCCACGCTTTCGGGGTTTGGCAGCATGTAATTGCACTCGACTTGCTATGATGGTTTCTGATACGGTGTTGCCGACGGGAAGCATTAGCTGGTGCACATCAAGAGCCCGTTTTGCCTGGTGACCATGTTGAGAAGAAGGTTCACCAACTTCCAGCTTCTGCAACAGCGACGGCCGACAATGAGTGACTGTCGCCACCTCCCCGATCGACGACTGCAAGCCTTCAATCAACCAACAAGGAAGACTAAAAGCACGTTAAGTTTTAGAACTGTATGGCAGCACTGACCTTTTAAAATTTACCTCAAAATTACAGAAACTTAGCATGAACATTTGTTGCTCATTGTCCCAATTGCATTACCAAGCTAGGTCCCTTCCTTTTCCGGAATGAACCCGAGTGTCATTGAAATTCAAACGCCAGCATTAAAGTAATATCATTCCATTTCAATGCATTAATTTCAAAGTTCAGTTTAAGTATTCATAGCTGGCTACAATATTTAGATTACACAAGCACAAATTCAGAGTGCAATTTTGTTACCATATTTTAGTGTACCTGTGACCTCAGCTTGGTACGTACTAAATTTTACTATTGTTAATTGTTCAGAATCATTTAATTCAAGTTCAAAGTTAAATCTGTTATTTCTAAATTGCGTGGATTCAAGTAGCTTTTGAAATGATTGTTGAGGTAGCCCAAGACTAACCTTATTTTATTGAATTTCGTAGTGCTTCAGAAACAAAGTTCACTATTAATTTCAGTCAGTAAATTAACTTTCAATTTTCCGGTTTTATTAATTCTTTTGCTAAATTAAGTCAGAGTGTAGCGAAATTTATTACTTCTGACAAACATTCAGTTTTCACACAACACGTGTCAACCTTCAGCTGCCACACTTTTAGTGCTAAATATATGTGCAATAATCTTTCATTTTCAGTTATTATAGTAGTTGTCCATGGGACTGGAGACCGTAATTTTCCCCAAATCTCAAATATCTAATTAACGCCAATTAATTGTTAACTTAACGACCACAAATTTATTTTCTTTATTAAATTTACCCCCTTTCAAAATTAATTTCCACCAATTTCATTTGCATTTTTCCTTTCATTTAGCTATAACCCTTTCCTCCCTCTTTACCGACAGATTAACTTTGGTGACGATTGCTTTTCCCAAATTTCCATTAGGTACACACGGTTTAATCTTTCACTGTTATTAAGGTCGATAAGTGAGGGGGAGGTTACAAACTGAGGTTTTCATAGATATCTTTTTTTCCTATTTTTGAATCACGTATCTTGTCGCTCTCTTTATCTTCATCTGAGTCAGAATCTTCAAAGTCAATTTCGGGTTTCAACATAAAAATTGGTTCTAATATTGTCGTAAATTCCGTAACTCATGCAGTGTTCCGTGCATTGTAATTAGATCTTTCTTTCCTTCTGGAGCAGTAACATATTTTCCTTTATCAACAGTTTCTCATCCGAACTGTCTTCTTTATCGTAACGTATGATGTCACCTCGAGCTTCTGATTGATTGTAATTGTGGTGTCACCGCCAGACACCACACTTGCTAGGTGGTAGCCTTTAAATCGGCCACAGTCCGTTAGTATACGTCGGACCCGCGTGTCGCCACTATCAGTGATTGCAGACCGAGCGCCGCCACACGGCAGGTCTAGTCTAGAGAGACTCGCTAGCACTCGCCCCAGTTGTACAGCCGACTTTGCTAGCGGTGGTTCACTGTCTACATACGCTCTCATTTGCAGAGACGACAGTTTAGCATATCCTTCAGCTACGTCATTTACTACAACCTAGCATGGCGCCATATTCAGTTGCTATTCTGAACAGATAATATTGTGACTCATGTACCATCAAGAGCGACGTTCATCATTAATGGATTAAAGTTAAGTATCAAACTAATTACGCCCGCTTTCTGAATTCTATTTTCTTGTCATGCTCCAGACCTCACGTCTGTATAGTTCTTCCCTCCTCACGCCAGCCTGCAAGAGCTAAAACGCGTGCATTTCGGCCTCCTCTAGTAACACAGTGTTGGCTCTTCAGCCAACACAACAGTAATCCTCACGGATTTCTATAACTTGCGTATATTCATTCTTAAGAACTTCTTCAGCATCTTATCTTCTTCGTTATTACGGTATGCTTATTCTGCAATACTCATCATTCCATCTTCTGCTCAACACTTGTCCATGACTATGTTATCTTCCCTAAGCATTGCAGTTCGCGATCTTTGCACGGCGTGATTTAATTGACGACTAAACCTTTTTCCTTTGTCGGCAGCACACGAGCTCTGTGCGGCTCATTTTAATAATCTCTCTCTTCCCATTTCACCTTTTGTTTCCCCAAAATTTTGGGTCGTTTCAACGATACATTTTTCGCCATTACATTGCCTTAAACGGTCATAGAGATAATCCATCTCTAAACGCCTTAACTACGAGCGAAAAATTTCCCACTCGCCCTGTGACGTCACACACAGCTTGTACAGCTACTGACACGGGTGTTTCCGCTTCTGCTCGCTGCTGGCTGTCTTCACTCGCTGGAGAAGCGCTCTTGTTCTTAGCCGACCATGAATCATGCTTCTGACCATCTGTTGCGGCAGTCGCATTGTCTCGCACGTTAGTAACACGTTACTGGTGTGCTTTAATATTTCTGTCTATTCCCACCACTATTCCTTCGTCCGTCAGGCCCCTAACATTTGTGGATCTTAGTTTTCTGCTTCACATTTACATAATCATTACGCCATACGTTTCCCTTAGTGCGTTTATTTGACCTAAGCCTGCCTCTGTCTCTTCCCTTTTGCACCATTTATACTCTGTACCTGTTATCATGTTTGTGATTGTTGTGTCTATGGTTCCTAAGCCGCTTGGAGTGGCCGCGCGGTTAGAGGCGTCATTTCACGAATCTGGTGGCCACTCCCGCCAGAGGTTCGAGTCCTCCCTCGGGCATGGGTGTGTGTGTGTGTGTGTGTGTGTGTTGTTATCTTTAGCATAAGTTACTTTAAATTACTTTATGTAGTGTGTAAGTCTAGGGACCGATGACATCATCAGTTTGGTCCCATACGAATTCACACTTATTTGAACATTTATGGTTCCCATTGTATTCGTTAAGCCGGAAGTTATTATTTTCAAGCCACTTGTCTTCGTCGATCATATTTTCTAAGAGCGATGAAAAGGAGTTTTGGTTGACCCAGATAATTTTTTAAGTCTTCCGGTAATTTTGTCCAAACTCCTCAAATTATATCGGAACACACACTTATTTGAACTTTTATGGTTCCCATTGTATTCGTTATGCTGGAAATTATTATATTCGAGCCACTTGTCTTCGTCGATCATATTTTCTAAGAGCGATGAAAAGGAGTTTTGGTTGACCCACATAATTTTTTAAGTCTTCCGGTAATTTTTTCCAAACTTCTCAAATTATATCGGAACACAACCTTCGATTCCGTAAATAAGTCAGTTTCCTATACCGTGACCCACAGAATTGTTCCCTTGTCATTTAACCTTTTCCTTCCAACATCTTCACGATAATAAATTCTCTCCAATGACTGTTTCGTATTTGTTTGGACCAATATTCATCCAAAAACTTGTGTCTAAACTTACCGAATATTGTTTCTTCAGCACTTAGTTTGATCCCCCTCCGTTTAGCAGTGCTATTTACTTTTTCCTGATCCATGAGATTATCTTTATTGTAGGCAATCCTGTCTACCACATATATAGTTGCAGTGTTGATTTTTCCTTTGAAAATAACGGAATTTTCTGTGAATACCCAAATTTTTGCTGTTACACTTCTCTTCACATTCTTGTATTCTTTCATTTAATAATTTCTCAGATTTGCGAGCAATAGTTCTCGTTTGCCTCCAGCAATTGCGCTTCTTACAAGCTAAATTTTGTCCTGAACTTAAGTTTCTACAATAGGATGACATTTTCTTGAACTTTCTCTATTTCAATATCAAATCTTTCCTTAATATCATTGATTTCTCCTGCATGCTATTAAAATTTTGAATTAGGTAGTCTGTCTCTATTTTCACATGTTTCATTTCATTTGTTTTGACATCTGATTTGTTCCCTACATTTTCGAGGTTCTGGTTAACTTTATCTCCTTGTTTGTTCATATGTTTACCTTGTGGTTTAAGTTGGTCATTTATATTACCAGTTTGTTTTTTAAGCTGTTCATTCATATTACTTGCTTGTGCTCAATGTTGGCTATTCATATCACTAGTTTGTGCTACTAAACTTTGCAGTACTTTATACATGTCTGTGTTTGCCTGTATGTTTTGTTCTGGACTGTTTTCCTCAATTGATTCTGCTTCCTCCTAATTTGAAGTTTCGTTCTTGGTCTGTGACAATTTCAATATATCAAAATATTGACTCCGATATTCAGCATCTCCTCCATAAGCTTGCTGCGGCAAAATAGATTGCTCTGTCTACCAATTAACACACCTACTTTCTGATGATGTTTCTGCCCTCCTATCTTGTTCTTATAACTCCCTGTTCTGTTCTGAATGTCTTTCCTGCCTTTTCGTTTCCATTTTTAAATATTGTTCGAACCACATGTACTAATTTAATTTCCTACTCTATTTCCCTCCTAATTACAATAATGGGTTAATGTCACTAGACACTTTCTATCTCTATTGTGTTTGTACTGCAGTCAGTATCTTTTTATAAAAGTGTGCTTTGTAATGATAGTTATCATTGGTGAATGCTTTGAATAAATATATAGACAATGCCCACTAAAAGCCCCTGTCAAGCGACAAATAAAGAATTTAACTCTTTTAGAGTTTTAGAGTATTCTTAGAACTGTCACAGATAAAACTCATGTTTAACATTAAATCGTCCTGTCAAAGAGAGATAAGTATAACACTACTTAAGTGTAACCTTCTCTTCTAAATGTGGGCTACTGTTGGAGTATCTGGATCAGTACCTTCTATAAGAATTCCTTTAAAGCTAATTACCAAAGTAAATTTTCGATCTTAGACTTCCTAAATTAACGTTAGCCATAATGGATACAAGTATCAGACTACTACTTCCTGTCCTGAAGGGATTCCAGTATAGAGCAATATCAGGGATCGAACCAGTAACCTTTTGCTTCCAGGCCTTTTATGTTGTCAAGACTATATGTGAATTGTGCTCAGCCTAATTAGACAAGTTACCTTCACTTGGTTATTTTAAAGTGTAATTGTGATTTGCTATTTTGAATATACTGTACCTTAATGTACTTAGGAAAGTAGAATCAGTTTCTCATATACAGTACAACTACTAATCTTTACTATTACTATACCAGATCCAGAGAAATTACAGTACAGCACCCAGGTACATTAATTCTCTCTCTGTTCTTTGTGTAGATAATATTATTCAAGTTCAAGCAAAAAAAATCGACCTTGAGGTGTCTCTACAACTGAGATTTGACGAACACGTTATTATTATAAGTTAGTTAAGGCAAATTTACATTATTATGATACTAACACAATATTAACACATACTCAGAATTTATCATTCTCAGTAATTAACCTAAGGGTGGTCCTTAAACTGCACTTCATCTGATAATGGTACAAGCTTTCAGCTCTTATTAAATCTCCACTAAACACTGTTCCAAAAAGAAGACAAATCTAACTGATTAACTTCTATTTTGTTTATATCACTGGATTTCAGCAGTTTAATCTTTTATACAACAGATTAGCATACTTTAATGTAACTATTTCAGTATATTACTGTTCTTTATATTATCATAATATGCCACACAAATTATTTATCAAAATAGCAAGATCATTTACTCATAAGTAAATAATTTTCTTTGCTATATTTGTTTCACTAAGCAGTCTTTCCTTTCATTTCATAACTAATGTGTAGAGTTCAGCAACAGCATAACATCCAGCACACTAACAATTTAATTCAACACAAATAACATTTATTGATTATACAAAAAATTTCAAGATACTTTACTAGATTAAGTTTGCAGAGTCATAGTCCTTTGTCATTTTAGAATACCCAGAACAGTTTTCACTAGGACAGCCGTGCGGGGTAGCCCTTCAGTCAGAGGCGCCTTGTAATGGTTTGCGCAGCTCTCCACTGTCGGAGGTTTGAGTACTCCCTCGGGCATGGGTGTGTGTATGACCGAGCAAGGTGGCACAGTGGTTAGCACACGTATTTGGGAGAACAGCAGTTTAATCCCATGTCCGGCCATCCTGATTTAAGTTTACCGTGATTTCCGTAAATCACTTGAGGCAAATGCCATGATGGTTCCTTTGAAAGGGCATGACTGATTTCCTTCCCAATCCTTTCCAAATCCAATGTGACTGATGACCTCTCAGTTGGGTATCCTCCCGATAAACAACCCCACCCTCACTAGGATAAGACTCTTTTTGGGTATATGTCATAGGAAAATGATCCAAGATGCTACTCAACAAGGGTGTAAAATTAAAGCACACAATGGAAAACACTGAATGTGAAAATGAAGATTTGGATCTGTCTGACCACCCCCTGAAGAAGATCTTAGGATCTCTTAATGGTAATATTTTTTCCTCTTTGTTACTCATTAACATATTAATTACAACACGAAACATAAATGAACAATTAGGGGATCTGGTAATTACAAAATGATAAATGTTGTTTCAGCTTATACATTCACTGTAGATTAAAAAGCTGTTAATATATCACAAATTTTTGTATACCAATGTCCAATGGACATATTACCGATCAATTGCCCAAATCTGATCTTTTTATGGATATGTGATCTGGTATAAATAATGAGGGATGACTGAAATCATTTAGGTACGAAATACTAGAAGACACTACCTTCATGTGATGAATCTCATACACATCTGCAACGATGGAAGAACTACAGCCACAAAATATTAAAAAAACTCATTCAGACACTAGGATGGCAGAAAGCAGTTCCCTGACTAGTAGAATCTAATACGCAAACACCCAGCTACAAGGACAGAATTCAGATAATGTCTCAATGTGAGTATAGACAGAAGAAATGATAAATTAATTATGAGTGAAAATAATATTATTAATAAATGAAAAATTTATTAATAAATGAACAAAACAGATTGGGAACCTAAAGTAAGAATTCCAGGAAAAAGTTAAAAAACAGACATGGTAAACTTCTACCAAATTCTGTAAGATGTGCAATAATTGGACCAAGGGGTTGTGGTAAAACGACATTCATGATTGATAATTACATTATAGCTAAAGGATGGTTGAATTGGAATAAATTTAAACATTTGTATGTTTATTCAAGAAGCTTAGAATAACCAGAAAATCAAGAATTTATAAAACAATGTAAGAAATTGAAGATGAAATAAATAAAGAAATTGTTAGTTTTATTAAAAATTATGCAGGAATTATTCCATTAGATGAATGTAAGGATAATTCAGTGGTTGATTTGATGACTTTATACCAGAAAATCAAGATATTGTCAGAAATTATTTCACTCGAGGTAGACACAAAGGTATAGATTGCTTTTATTGAGTTCAAACATATTCAAAAATGCCAAAATAACTAGCAAGAGAAAATTTAATTTTTTAAAATATTTTTAGACAAGATGATACAAATTTAAATCATATTTACCGTGAGTTTGATGGTGGAGATTTACAGTTTGATAATTTTAAAGAAATGTGTAGTAAATAGGTAGGTCAAGAAAACCAAATGAAGGTAAGATTAAAATAAAATACAACATAAACTTAACTAAAAACATTAAACAAAAACATGTTTAACATTAAGCATATAACATTTACTTTAACATTAACATTAACTTTAACTTTAACATTAAGTTTAAGTTCAACTTCAACTTTAACATTAAGTTTAACCTAAACAAGAACATAAACATAAATACAATTATAAACAAAAACATAAACATTAAATGTTAAACATAAATATTAACATTAAACATAAACATAATTAATGTTTTTTCTTCATTAATAAATGTTTGCAAAGTTGATGATAAAGTTGTTAACGAGCAAAACAAAATTGAAAGAAATGTGAAGAATTAGAAGAATAATTTAAGTTTTGGAAAAAGCAACCAAGAACAGAATATAAGAAATATAGAAAGGAAGATAATCCTGTTATTGATGCTGTTGCAAAAGTAAAGCAATTGAAGAAAATATGGAAGTTCAAAACTAAATACCTCCATGTAGCCATCATATAGAAAATTTTGAAGATTTATCACCAATTAAATCATTAGAAGATTGGTCTGATGATATTCCTGGAAAATACGACTATACACTAAGTGAAACAGAAATTAAATATGTCCTGAATGAGTATGGAGAAGAAAATAAATCTAGAAAGATAAATGAAAGTAAAAAGACAAATGTTAGTGAAAGAATGTTAAAGTGTATTAATAACAGTGAAGATAAAGTATTAGGTTCAAAACCTGTTGGTATGTTGAAATATGTTGGTAATTTATCTGTAGAATTTAATGGTGGAAAATTAACAGTTGGTAAAGAAACGTATGAAGGTACAGACGGATTACTGAGACTTTTAACTGAAAAGCAAATAACTGTAGAAGATTTATATAAAAAGTATAATGGTGAAGATTTATCAAACTATATGGATCTATTATTAAATTTAGAAACATTATATTCTGATAATAATCCAAATCATCCAATAACGTTTGGACGATTGATGTTAGTAAGTTAATTGAAAGATTAAAGATTAGCAGTAATTCATGGTGAAGAACTAGCTGGATATAAAAATTATTGTTATGAAAAAGTTAGTATTGCACAAATGTTAACAAATAAATTTAGTGATTTTATAATTGAGAAGCCAAAAGGAAATTAATATTTGATTCGATTTTTGAATAATCTTCCACATACATTTTAGATAAGTGATAAATATGGAAGAGGATTAGTAAACACATTAATTAATTTAAGAATGTATGCAAATGATGCTTCATTTGGTAAGAAATTGCTGCAACATCTGTTAGCGGAATAATGTGTGGAAGAAGAAAATTATGTATAGGAATTAATGTTGATGAAAATGGTTGGGGATTATAAATTTTTAAACTGTATAAAAAAAATCTGTCATCATATTGAAACTATATAAAAAACTCTTTATAATTTTTAACTAAATCAGAAGTGTTTATAAATTTTTTAATGTATATAAATTTTTAATCTACATAAAAAATCTTTATACATTGTTAACTATACAAAATTTTTAACAATATGAAATATTTTAATTAATTTTTAACTAATAAATGAATAACTTTACAACTGATTATCCTTTGCTACCTAGTGGTAAAACTAAACCAAATTGTCCTAAATTAAAGTTAAATAATGGATAAATAAATTCACTTAAACCGTTTTTAACAGATATTCAAAGAAGAAAAAAAGAAAACAAAGGTAGTGGAAGTTTACTTGTAACATTAGCTATTCCTGTTGTAAATAATTATTAAATATTGAACAAAAGAGTAAGATGGTAAAGATTAACACAACATGAAGGTGGATTTCCTCCATTGTAATTAGCTGCATTACCTTACTTTGCAAAAACTGGTTCATTATCTGGAGGATCTGCAGCTATTTCAAACAAAAAGAAAAATGATAAAGAAGAGCAAAAAAGACACAACTTGGAAATGGAGAAAAAATGTGGAATAGTTATAAAGAAAACAAAAAAATCAAATAGTAATGGATAAATATATTAATGCATTAAGTAATTTTGATATATAAGAGCTAACTAAGCAATTAAAAATTAAACACTTTTGTGGTGAATATATGATTAACAAATTAGTAAATAAACCATTAAATACTGAATGTGTCATCCTAAATTTATTTACATCTGATAATTCTGGTACTCTTTGAATTTCTTATTATAAAAATGAGGATGAAAAATTTGTTTCTGATTCCTGTGGTGGTAATATAACAAAACAATTAGTGAACTATTTGGGAAAAAGTGAACTATAATGCAATGCAGAAAGAATAGAAAATGTTGATGAAGTAATATGTGGTTATTTACGTTTATTTGTTTTGCTTTGTGAAAATTATAATTTTAATTTTATTTTAGATTTAATAAATGGACATTTTTCGGATTAGATACAATAAACCTATATACAATTTAGAAAAAATTGAAAAAACTGAAAATATTATTAAACAACTTCAATTATCAATAGATCCAAAGATAACTAATGCAATTAAACAGTTGCAAAAAGAATTTAGTGCTATTTTTAAAGTAACTATAGGTAATATTGGTTTTTAAAATTGAAGACAAGCTAATGTAAATGATCCAATTGATGCAAAAGATGTAGTTAACACACAATACTTACAAACAGAATACATTACAAAACCAGAACACACAAGCATTTCAACACAGTTCAATGATTATTTTACCAAAAAAGAAGTAAAAATAGCTTTTTCAGATTATTTCTCAAAAACAGATTGAACTTCGTACTGAGAACAGTTAGGTAAACTTAAAGAAAAAATATGTGATAAACAAATCATTCAATTTACTTTTATAACATCTGGTGAACAAATTTATGTACAATATTGAATATAATTTAATACCTAAAACGACTATTGGTAAAATTATAAATAGAGATTTAAGCTTTGATGGTTTTGATATAACACTATGTGTAGCTGATGAGCTATATCAAATATATAATAATAATCAATAAATATTGGTACACAAATAAAATTTCATAAATATAACTTTTAAAGATTCTGTTAGAGGTGTTCCTGTAGACGAAAATATAATTGTATTTGGTGAAATTAGTTAACTATATAAATTTTTAACCTATATAAATTTTATATATACATACATATGTATATCAATGGAAAATCATGGTTCAAATTTAGTTCTTAATGACGGTTGTATTTATTGTTAGAAATGTAAAAAATTTACAGAAACACATAACCACATAGAATAACAACAAAATATGGAAGATATAGAATTGAACGTATTTGTACAATTTGTAAATCTAAAAAGAAGAGATTCATAATAAAATCTGTAAATGGTGAAGGTTTAAACAATATTCATGAAAATATAATTAATCTATCACATAAACCAATTTGAAAAATTTTAAACAAAGAAATGTTGTTTCTTTGCTTTAGATGATTTATGGCAAGTTCTCTAATTGAAATGGATTCAGGTAATTTACAGGATTGTCAAAATTAAATAAAGGATATAAATATTTATTAACAATAACAGGTGTTTCTTTAAAATATGCATTTCTTTTCCTTTTAAAGATGAAAAATCTAAAAATATAGTCCATATTACAACAGATAATGGTAAAGAATTCTATAACCAAGAATTTAATAAATTAAAGAAGAAATATAACATTAACCATTATTCAACTTTATCAGAATTCAAAAAATCTGTTGATGAAAACTTTAACAGAACACTTAAAGAAAAAATGTGGAAGAAATTTGTTTAGCAACGAAATTATAAGTGGTTTAATTAAGTTAAAAATGTAATTGATGAGTACAATAATACAAAACATTCTATTATACAAATAACACCAATAGAAGTTACTAAATAAATTAAAATTAAGTAACATTGTATATAATGAAAATATTAAATACAAAATAGGTGATAAAGTTAGAATTAGTAAACTAAAAGGTCTATTTGAAAAAGAATATTCAGTAAATTGCTCAACAGGTATATTTGAAATGGAAAAATTTTTCATTCTAATCGAATTACATATAAATTTTGTGATATAAAAGAAATTTTTTTTGGTCAAGAACTACAGAAAACAAAATATCAATTGTATAATTATTTGAAAAAATTTTTTAAAGAGAGGTAATCAAGTCTATGTTAAAAGGTTAGGTTTTGATAATTCACAAAATAGTTGGATAAATAAATACAAAGTATATTAAAAAGGAATTTGTTTACTATTTAGTTTTACAATCATTTAGTATTCAAACAATTAGTTTTTTTTAAGAGAATTAGTTTACCATTTAGTTTAATAAACAATTAGTTTTAACAATCAGTTAGTATTTAAACAATTATTTCTGCTATCAATTACATTAACAATCAATTACTTATTAAACAATTAGTTTAACAATCAATTAGGTTTTAAACCAATAGTTTCTAAAAGAATGTTATTGCTTTTAGTTTGCTATTTAGTTTAAAATTAATTTTTTTTAACAATTAGTTTTTAAAAGAATCAGTTTACTATATAGTTTAGCAATCAATTAGTTTTTTTAAAGGATTTTGTGCATGATTTAGTTTAATAAGTAAAAAGTTTACTATTAAGTTTAACAATGAACTAGTTTTACAATCACCCAGTCTTTTAAAAAAAATTAGTTAACTATGTAGTCTATCAAACAATTATTTTTTAAAGAAGTATCAAATATTTCCATCAAATTTTTGAATTTGAACATCATTTGATTTAATTATTTCATCTTTTACTTTAATTCTGTCCTCGTTCACTTTGATACTTTCATCTTCCAAATTAATTCTATTATCTTTTATTTAAACTATTTCATTGTTTATTTTATTGAAAGTATTTTGTTTTTTGAATATAAAAATCTTTGTGTTTTATTAGATCTTTGTAAAAAGATTCCATTTCTAAAGAAAATTTTTATATATTTAAACATTTTTTTGATTTTATATAGAAATAATTTTATTAACTTAATAAACAAAAAGTTTTTTTACAGTTTTATTAACTTATAATGAAATATCAAGATCAAGAACAACATTTTTATTTTTATTATTTTTGAAGCATCTTTATGTACAGGAAACAATGCTGCTTTTACAGACTGAAAAAATCATTTTTCAACATTACTTTTTACTTTAATACAAGCTTTTTTGTTCTTATTATTTTTGTTAAATCTTAGTACGATTATCCTTTTAGTGAAATATATTTATTAATTGGCAGTTGTAAACCAATAACTTTTTTTAATGTCCATCCTGATCCTTGCCTTAAAAGTTAGATACTTTTTCTAAAATATCTCTTTTGTCTTTTAAATATTATATTAAATTATTTTTCTTGATTCGTGTTTGTTGCTCAAATACTTGAACTTTTTCATTTTATTCATTTGTCTGTAGTTTATATTCACAATATAAATTAATATTTATCTTTAAACCATGATGTATTTTCAAATATTCTTTAAGATTTTAAATGATAATTTGTTTTTACTGCAGTTAAGAAATGATTAGGATCAATTATATCTATACTTTTTTCTAAATTTATAATTTGTGGTCTTTTTCCAAATGCTTTACATTATAAAATTCACAAAGACTTGTAACTTTTAATTGTTGTAGTTCATAAGGAATTTATGTTTCCATTTTGCAGTTTTATTTATTACATAAAAAATTCATCAGATTTGTAAAAAACATTTTTTAACAAAATGATAAGCATTTAATAGAGGGATATAGACTATTGTTTAATATATAATTAATTGAAAGGAGAATTAGAATATTATTTTGTTTGACAATCAATTAGTTTTCAACAATTAGATTTTAAAAAAAATTACCTTACTATATATTTTATTAATCTATTAGTTTACTATTTAGTGTTAGTATCAATTAGTTTTAGTAATTTATTTAATTAATAATAACGGGAAATTATTTAATACATTACAAATAGTACAGTTATAGCTTTCTTATTCTTAATATATTCCATAGTACACTTCTTACCTTTCTAATTATGTGTACCTTTATATGCCGGATTTATATAAAAATAATTGAAATCTTGAACCTCGACAACTTTTACATTTCTTTGTAGATGTAGATTTTTCTTCAGTTACAAAATCTTCGTTATACATTGTAGATGTAGATTTTTCTTCCTTATTCATTGATAATAATATTTTTCAATGTTCTTCAGTTGGATTTCGTCATAAATGTTACTTATAATAATTTTAGCAACACTTTTTCCAATCACACAAGGAATTCAATTTTTATTGTAATTTTTTACGTGATATTTATTTATACAAGGCATCCATATAGTTTTATAACCATCTTTTGTGTATTTTTGTAAAGTAAAATAATCAATTGATTCCTCTGCATTCTAAAATTTACAGAATTTAGATTTCACAGAAGATTTTTGTTGAACTTGCTCCATTTAAATATAAAATATTTACTAGATTTGCGAAAAAGTATTTTTTTAAATTTTTATAATTTTTGTAATTTTACAATTTAAGTATATAAATAATCACCATAATGTGAAGCCACATAAAACAAGAAAATAGTATGCTAGTAGAAGCAGGAAACATAAATATATTGCAGCCTATGTTAAACTGCACACGTATGTGTTGAAATAATTCACAAAGTAATCACACTCACCAAACAGTGTGACATCAAACCCACCATTATTTCAGGCGATCTCAACTGCAGAATAGTCATGGAGAACTACAAAACAAAACTAAACATCGAAACCCTAGAAGAAGATGGTTTCACCCTACTGAATGATAGACAGATACCTACATACATATGCCACAATGGGAAAAACACCATTGATATCACATTAACAAGAGGAGAAATAAAAGGACATATTCAACCAATATGGCATGACTCCATTACTCCTATACGAAAGCACATTCCAATGAAGATAAAAATAAATAATGTCACATCACCGCCAGCATGATAGACCCACCAAATCACACAAAGAAAAATAGATATAGAGAAATTAACAAACCAGCAAGAACAAATAACACAAACAGAAACTTTAATAGAGAAAGGTGACCTTGAAAAAGCAACAGACCAAATAGAAGACCTACTAAAAAATTCAGTGATACAAACAAACCCAAGAACAAGGATGGTCAAAAGATGGTTCGATGCTGAAAGCTACAGCAAAAGGAACACTGTCTTAAGAACGCTCAACACATTAAGAAACCAGCAGGACGAGGAAACATACAAACTGTATCCAGAAGAGAGGAGAATCTGCAAAAAAGTCATAGAAGAGGAGAAAAAAGAATACATAGAAAGAGAAGCAAAATGAGAAACGGATGAAGCAGAGAAAGAGCCATACATAGCAGCAAAACCAAGAAAACTGGCTCATACACCAAATATTGACACAAAGGAATGGAAAGACTACTTCAATAAGATGCTTAACAAACGAGGAATCAAAACACCCCTAAAGAAAGCGAAACAACATCAAACTAAGGAAAAAGACAATGTATTGGAACCTCTAAATGAAGAAGATGTAAAAGAAGTAAAAAAAGCACTGAAGAAGAAGAAAACTGCAGGACCCAATAATATATATAATGAACATATAAAAGATGCGAAAGAGGCCCTCCAACATGTGTGGATCAAACTTTTTCACAAACGCCTGGAACTTGGAAGAATTCTGACACAATGGAGACACTCGACAATAAAAGTGCTCTTCAAAGGTGGAGGAGACCCAATGGACCCAAACAAGTAGAGTGGCATAGCCCCGGAAAATACTCAGTTCCAGATGTTGTCAAAGTTAATTACACAAAATACGAAAGCCTCTGTGGATAGTCATCTCCCAGAACGACAAATGGGTTTTAGATCTGGAAGATCAGCACTTACGGCAGTCAGGCTTCTTCTAAACAACATCGCTGAAGTGCAACAAAAGAAAGAAATTTTCTACACAGTGTTCATAGATTTTGCCAAAACCTTTGACTTACTTGAAATAGATCTCATAGTCTGAAAACGAAAACAAAATGGGAGAAGATAGTGTATGGGCAAGAACAATAAAGTCAATCCTCGAATACAGCTTAATCACAACATCAGACAACCTCTCATTTTCAAACATCATTCTTCAATCGAATGGAGTCTTACTGGGTGACCCAATGGGCCCTTTGCTGTACATTCTTGGCACTGAAGAAGGACTCCAAATTGGAGAAAATGAAAAAAATGTATATGTATATACACATGCTGACAACATAGCTGTAGGTTCAACAGATATACAGAAGCTGAGAAAACAGACAAATGGTGCAGTGAACGCGAACTACACATAAACATAACAAAGACAGAAATGGTGATTTTCAGAAAAGGAGGCAAAACACCCAAGAATGCGGAAATCAACATCAGAGGACAAAAAATTAAAATCCCATCAGACTTTAAATACCTAGGGGTGACATTGCAACCAACATCTAAATGCTTCACAAAACATACAATAGAATAGGCAGCCCAAGCAATAATAGAAATACAGGGCATCAAAAACATCCGCCTGCTCAGTCTAGAAACAGTCATGAAATTATTCAATGCAACAATCTTGCTAATCGTGGCCTATGGGATGGAGGTTTTATGGGACAACCTGACAGAAGAAATCTAGAAACACTAGAAAAGGTAAAACCAACTTATCTAAAAAGAGCCGTAGGTTTCTCAAGGGCAACAAAATCTAGACTAGTGTAACTTCCACCGAGAGAGACATTCGTAATTGAAGAAATCAAACTTTGATATATGATGCCACACACCAGGACTTCCTGAAGGCAACTGAAGATCATGGAGGACAAACGAGAAAAAGTATAGCCAGAGTTCTATGGCACCGAAGCAATGACGAACCGCTCATGTACAGCACCAATCTTCGAGCTGTGACGTGTCATAACTAGACTATCTATTCACAGCTTTCATCATCCAATTTGCAAAAAAAAAACTTATCATAACCCAACCACAACATGTGTACGTGCACTGTGTAACAAAGTCTGTGAATGATATCATATAGAACTGTGCTGGAAAAGAGTGAAATCGATAAATGAATATGGAAAACTGTAAAATGTAAAGGTAAATGTAAAATGTTAAGTAAAGTAACTGTATGTGGCTATTTGGCTGCAATTTTATTAAAAAAATAATATGCCGCCTCATCTTGATCATCAAAGATAGGAAAAATATCAATTATTTTAACTGTTTCTGGTGCTTCATTTTTAATAATAATTGTACAAAGTGGACAATTTTATTTTTCATTTAACCATTCATCACTACATTTTTTATGAAAAATATGATTGCAATTTGTTTTAACAAATTGATTATTATTTTCATTACTTAAAGAAATAGGACAATCAATAACATTTTCAGATCGCTCAATTAGTTCATAACTTTCTTTTAGTTTAGTTTGCATTTCCTTCATGTTTTCCATTTAGAAGAAATGATTTTTATTAGATCTATAAAAAATAAAAAAAGAACAATTTTCAATGAATCATTTGGCTATAAGTTCAAAATAACAACTTTTTAAAAATATGTTGAATACAAACTTCAAATTTATTTTTGAAAAACTAATAAAAATTCTTTCTTTATAAATGGAAACTATTTTATTCAAGAAGCAAAAGAATGTAAATAGTTCTAAAGAAATTAAAAAAGTAAGTGAGCTAGAGATAAATGTTTAATATAGTGTTATGAACTGTGAATATTTAAATACTAGATATGGAGAACAACTTTGTCTAGAATTCAATAATGATTTTAAAATTATTTTTCCAAATAGAATTTCTAAATTAATTGATGATTTTGATTTTGAAATAAATAAAAAAGGACAAACGAAACTCAAATATACAAGAATGAAGAAACTTAAAAATAGGGATAATGAATTTCATGATATATAGTTCCCAATGTAAAATTTTTAAAATAATGTACTTTTGTTTTAACTAATACATTTTATTATCTTGATGTAAATTTTTATAATTTACTTTTGTTAACTAATATATTTTTAATTAATTAACTTATGTTCACATTGTTATTCTTTAAAATAACACACTTTGTCTACTAATACATTTTATTTGTTTACTAATGTTCACAATGTTATTTTGTAAAAAAATGTACTTTGTTAAATAACACATTTTAATTAATTTACTTATGTTCACCATGTAAAATTTTTAAAGTAACTTACTTTTGTTAACTAATACATGTTATTGTGTTACAATCACGTTGTAAATCAAATAATAAAGTCAGAAATCAGTTGTTTATTGTATTAAGTTGTATTATTGTAAAAAATAGGTATTTAGTTAACGTTATAAAATCGGTTTACTTAATTAAATAATCAGAATTTTTAAAAATCAGTTGTTTTACTTATAAAATACAGAATTTGTTAAAAAAACACATTTTAATTTACTTACTTTTATTTATTTAATTTATTTACTTATTACATTTCACAATGTAAGAGTTTAATGTTAACTTACTTTTGGTAACTAATACCTGTTATTGTGTTACAATCACATTGTAAATGAAATAGTGAAGTCAGAAATTAGTTGTTTATTGTATTTAGTTGTGTTATTGTAAAAATAGGTATTTAGTTAATGATATAAATTCGGTTTAGTTAATTAAAGATACCGAATTTTTAAAAGTCAGTTGTTTTACTTATAAAATACAGAATTTATTTCAAATTGCATTAGTGTGCCAAAACCAGCAAAATGTATCTACTGTCAGACCTCTTTCTCTCCACCTCTGGCTTCCCAGCAAAGCTTAGCTCCGTTCCCTCACAACTACAGAAAGCGAATCATATTCTCGAAACTATGGAATATTCTCTCTCCCTACGGATTCTTCTGAACGCCAGCCAACCATATTTTAGTGTTTTGTCGTCCAGCAAGGAGAGTTTGCGAGGAAGTACCTATTCCTGTTAATTTTCGCTACAAAACTGGCCGGCTGCTGCTCTATTGTGCTTCAGCACTCAGGTGTCTCGACCATCCAACTTCGGCTACTTCCTGTGTTATGTAGCCAGGATGTCACACCAGCCATTTTCTGACACTCAACCTGTGTCAAGCTGGACCAACACACCTGTGTAAGGTTTTTCACCCAGGGTCTTAGTTACACCTTCCATTTCATTTCTACTGGCGTTCCCAGGGTCTGAGTTACACCTTCCGTTTCGTTCCTACTGACGTTCCAACCTTAGCTAGTATAAGCAATCATTCATTACGCCATTTCGATAATAAAGGCAATTCAGCACCTTTCATGCAATAAGTGCTAACAACTATTTGAAAGGTGTATGTCTTCTTTAAATGTTCACATATACGATGTACAACCTGTCAAATAGTACCTAATTCCGATTGTAAATCATGCAAAGTAAGTAGATGAGTCCTTGTAAGTTTCGAAATTATAGCCACCTTACAATGAACTTCTTTGAACCAGTTTACGGTAGCAACAAATTTTTATTTCTAAAAACACACATAAAATTACTATACACTTATATGGATTTGTCCAAAAGAACAGACACCATATCCATATAAGTGTATAGTTCTGCTAATACTGGCCATGACCTTCTACTTCTGTGCTGATATACACTCTTTGACATAAAACTCGACCGGCGGCCGGCCGCTTCAGAGGCTAAGTCTGCGCCGATCGCGACATGGGACAAAAAAAATGGCCAACTCGCTAATTCTCTAAGTCCGGTTATCTGCACAATCTGGCAACACTGTAGACTGCTGCACTTCCTGGAGGAAAACTTGTCCCGTGATAGAGAAACCCTAGGCTGATTACGCCTGTGGTCTAGCGGTAGCGTGCGTTGTTTCTGTTCATAATGTCAGTGCATCGAGAGCAGCTGGCATAAAATATTTTTAAAGCCTCTTCTATCTGAATGCTGAAGACGTGAATGTAATGGTAGCGCAGATTCAATCTATTTCGCGTTCTGACACACCAATATCAAAATTTAACCAGTAACGATTTTGCGGCAGATTTCCTGCAGACTGTCCTCCTCTGGACGCCGTATGCGGCAAAGCTCCGGGATCCATTTGCTGGCTACTGGCAGCGGCCGTGGCGACAGCAGCGGCGCTGCACTCCCCCGTTCTTTATCGAAAGCGCCTGCTACCGCTCATCGCTTTTGATGATTTAAAACGCTTTATTATTAAATGTTGCTCCATAGAAAATTTCTACAATTTCCATTCACGCTCAAAAGCAACGGAGACAGACGCCCTGATTAGTAGGCGGGTATTATATTACATTAATCGGCAAGAGCTGATTATGGCCCGAAATAAATTTTTTAGACTGGGACGAAATTAAACCACCTCACTACATTCGATGAATTTATAAATGCTTCATACCTCGTTTCTTTTCCTTTCAAACTCAATTATTTGTGCAACTTTTGGTCAATGTTTGGATGTTTTCGTCAAACAAGAGTGAGCGTCTGTGGTGTAAAGTGTATTACAGTTCTTGTTTCATTCCTTATGGTAAGTCTATGCGATAAACTGTGTGAATACCTTGCAATGCATGCTCTGTAGCAGTGCAGGAACACTGCACATTTGGAGTTCCATGTACGGGTCCATGAAGTATTTATTGTTGATCGGAAGTGATAGTTAAGGTCATCAGATTTAAACCAGAAAAATTTGTCGTTTTGAAGGTTTCAGAGAACGGAAAGGAATTGCTAACGCCGGTGTTAGAAAACGTCTACAGTTAAATGCTATTGCAAAAATTTAGAAGAAGGGAACTATATTAATCAACATGTGCACTTCATAAACAACCTTCTGACATGTTAGACCTATATATGACGAACAAAGCTCAAATTTATATCGTTGACAGTCGGTTTGAATCTTTTCAGGGCCTATTTTACAGTGAAGCACCTTGGCATCCATGATATTAACTTAATTTACTAAGTCGAAATCGGACGAAGATTGATGTTTAAAGGCATTCTTCAGATTTCACATAAGGAATTTTTACTAGCAGTTTGCAACTCCATTAATTAAAATGGAAAATAAAAGCTTGTAGTCAGCTGCTTCTACCGTGATTCGAACTGCTATGTCATGTAGTACGAGCACTGCAACGCACAAGGGAACCTCTGAGCTAACGACACACTGGCGGCAAGAGGTGGATTATAGTCACTGCGATGTTGCCTGAACCTCAAAACGCAACCTTAAACACACAAACAGAGGAGGAGGAGATTACTGTTTTAACGTCCCGTCGACAACGATATCATTAGAGACGGAGCACAAGCTCGGATTAGGGAAGGATGGGGAAGGAAATCGGCCGTGCCCTTCCTAAGGAACCCTCCCGGCATTTGCCTGAAGCGATTTAGGGAAATCACTGAAAACCTAAATCAGGATGGCCGGGCGCGGGATTGCACCGTCGTCCTCCCGAATGCACACACAAACAAGTGTTACTTATGTGAAGAACGCCGTTCTTGGAGTGCAGAAATTAAATATACTTTCTAATTGTGTCATCTTACAGTGGATTATATCGTAAGAGTTTTCGATGTGGAAAACGAATGTCAAGTGAATTTAGCGAGGTAATGCCGGCCTACATCCGGAAGTAAATGCACTATCAGAGTGTTGACAAATACTTGCTACGACGCTGCCATTTCTCGGCTCTCTGACGAGGCAGCTCTTCAGCGAAATGCTTGCCGTGATTCTCCGATACGGTTCTTCAGAGTGGCGACGCAGCGCACGTTTGGTTTTTATGCGGCGTTCTCCCCTGATGGTTTCTGACGTCACCTTGTGGGCTATGTATACATTTGAGACATTCAATTATCATTAATCCAGAATGCTACAAGTTTCAGCTTCCGGCGTGGAAGAAGGCTGTTGACGCCGACATTATATCATTTCAACGTAGGGATAGCAAAACGGATCATTCAATGTTTCTCATTCAACATAAAGCATGTGAGATAATTTTCCGTAACGTTCATAATCATCTAAAAATACAAACGAAGTAAAAATACATCGGAAGCTTATTCGAATTGAATATAATGTAAGATACCAAACGCTTTTCATCTCGATGTCGAATTTGTCCACGTGCAATCTTTTGCAGCATACACATAGAATGTCATGATTACCACAAGAATGAAGAAATATGTTGGTAAGGATGGAAGCAAGAAGAGACGCAGTCAACAAATATTCGATTCCTCATGGCATTCATTTCATTTGAGACGTAAGAAGAGGTAAAGCGGGAATTTACTTTCGTTAACACGTAAGATATGCAGTACATATTGATAACGAGGAAGTCTGCGTCTTCATACGTTTCCTCCTTGAAATCTGTATGCTCTATTATATACTAAGTAGCCCGATCATTCTTTCAGTAATGTTACCCTCTTGTTTGACCCCGTAACAGTGAACAGATTCCAAATGCATGTCTCTGCATGAAAGTAGCTGTTCGAACCTTTCATGGGTTGTTTTTTGTGTTTTATTGCTTGGAATTCCTGAAGCAGACCACTGTGCCTTCCCCCCTCGTGGGTTAGGTCTCAAAACTAAACCGCTTTTTAACCAATGGCATAATTTATTCAGACAGCATCAGCACAAGACTATCAAACAAAGCCTTCCATTTACAGTTGCAACACTCTAACCAGCACTGACCGAAGTGTAATCGATGGTCATGGTCCGAAATTAGCAGCTGTCTGCTACTGTGGCAAAGTCCGTACTACACTTTCGATTCCGCAGCACCATTTTATCTGGTAACACAGTGTAGTTGCAGAGTTGTGCCAGCATGTCTGTCCTCACACTGTCAGCTTTATGTATCTCACTTCTCCTGTAGCGTAGATCACGAGGAGCCGAAGTAAATGAGTGTATTCTGCATGACGTAACATTCAGTATTCCCTTCTTTCATAGCCACTCTTTATGTGCATCGATACCAAATAGGAATGGGGAAACTCTTGAGAGTGAGAGAATGACAATAACAATCGTAACAAGAACAAGCAAATAATGAATGATGTTTATTCCAACGCAGAACGAGAATGGCTTTAAATAAAAAAATCTATATCTATATCCATATCTATTGATCTTTGAGTTGGCAAAATGCAAATATATTCTTAGAATTTAGTTACTGAATTTAGTTCTGGATGTTTGCAGAGAAAAGGAAAAGTCGGACTTCTCGCTAGTGTAATATAATGTGAACCAGCAACTACCCTTTCCTTAGAACACCACTCAAGCATGTCCTCAAGTAGGTACCAAGGCACTGCTGCATTCTTTTCCCTGACATTGCTCTGATGACGGTTAATGCAGATAGTTCCGATTATGAAATACAAAACGTATTACAGGTTAGTTCCTAGGATAGTAACATTAAATTTGCGTTGTAGACGGCACATGAACGTGACTACTATCCATATTACTCATCAATATAAAAAGACAATATTATGAGAATTTAGGAAGATTACTCAACACGAATTCTGAAATTGAGTGACTGACCACACAGGTGCTAAACGTCGTCAAAAGTATACGATGTCCTAATCGCATTAGGAATATGAAGATCGTCTTCGACAGCACGCAAGTTTCATATTGCTATCTCCACCCTACTCCAGACAGCCCTCGGTGGAGTTGCACTACGTTGCCAATGTTATGGAAGGCCTTCAAACCGACAACAGACCACATATTGAAAAATACAAGCGGATTCTCTTGCAGCGTAAGCTTATTGTAATTAATCTAAAAATTATTGGAGAGGAACATTGTCCTTTTCAAAAAAAGTAAAATGTTACACACTGTTGACGTCAAACGGACATCATCTGTGTCCTGTCTTGTGTCCTAATCATCCATAATATCAAGTGTACTATCAAAATGATTATATATAACGGATGATAATGTAATGCATTGATACCAGATGGTGGGGGCGGTCCAATGTGGCCGTGCGGTTCTAGGCGCTTCGGTCTGGAACCGCGTGACCGCTACGGTCGCAGGTTCGAATCCTGCCTCGGGCATGGATGTGGGTGATGTCCTTAGGTTAGTTAGGTTTAAGTAGTTCTAAGTTCTAGGGGACTGATGACCACAGATGTTAAGTCCCATCAGAGCCATTTGAACCATTTGAACCAGATAGTGGGTTCACAACAGTATTGATGCGAAAATAAAACAGAAGTTCGCAAAAGTGCAGTTGTGCATTTTCGTACGTTTTCACCTCGAGATGTACAGTCGTGCTCAAAAGTATCCGAACGACCTGAATTGCATTTCGCCTGATTCGAATGCAACCGGCATAATGAAGCTGTCTAGCAGGTCCTCTAATCGCTCCTTGGTACAGTCGTTTAACTATTGAAAATGGTTCCAATAAGTCACCACTAGAAAACACTGCTCTGTATCGCAATAACTCAAGATGTAAAGTAATACCACGATACTACAAATATCAGGGAACACCTTATCACAGATAAGGCTGTCCTTAAGGCTTGTAAGCTCACATTTATTACAATAAATGACATACCTGAAATGTTACCACTCTCATTATTACGTCAGATTGGTAATGCACGTAGTAAGTCCGTCGTATTCATGATTTCCTCTTCAAAGTAACATACCGTACTTGTTATTTAACACAAAATTAAGTTATTCACGAGCAGCTAGTTGAGAATATGTATGAACTTTAAATGACACGACACACCGTCTTGTTCCGCATATGGATTCAAACCCAGCTCATACAGACTAAGCAAAGATTTCGTGACTGACGGAAACTAACAGTCATTCCTGATTAGGCATACAGAGAGTGATATACCTCGATTTTAGACAGTATCAGTTAGCAAATATCAACTTTAAATTGCATAACGCAAACATTTTTAAAAGACGCGAATCCCTACCCAGCATCTAAGGTCCCTGTTAACGAACTACGAGGGATGTTAAATATTGCTTCTTCACAAGTAACTTACTTGAAATGCCGTGAGGTAAAGCTTTGTGTTGGATTCGAACCCAGAACCTACTCGGATTGCTATGGAAGCACAGTCAAATGTGACATATCGGATTTTCGCGGCAGTAGCTAGATGTTTTAACTGAAATGACGAGACGAAACATTAGTTTTTTCCTTCCCAGGACTCCAACCCGGCACCTATCGCTGCTATATTCTAGAGAAAATGAACGTTAAATATGGGTTTGTTGCACCAGCAGTGACATGTGAGCATGTTTGAACTAGAAAGAATATGACGAAGAGTTCAGCGCTCACTGGGAATAGAGCCCCACACATATCGTTGTTGACTACACACAAAGAGACGTCAGCTACCGAATTTTTCTCCACCAGCTGCTCAGAATAGCATCTTGAACTTACAGTCATCTCGCAAATAGTTCTGTGTCTCACTGGGAGTTAAAAACGCCAGATATCGTTAGTGTTGACAACGAATGAAAATACATTAAAAATAAAAATTATTATTCACCAGCAGATAGCTGATCTCATGCTAGAGCTTGATAATACATAATTAAATCTTTAGTGCCGGGCCAGGATTCGATCCCATTCACGCGTAATATGTGAAGGTGTTGAGTAATCTGCAGTTTTGAACAAACAACAAATTGTAGCCGAGCTGTATTGCCACGAAGGGATCAAATTCCGCGTTAAGGGCGGTCTGAGTTGCATTCCCAGTTCAGAACCAATTTTATCGACATACAGAAGCTCGGATAAAAGATGGAATAAGTGTCCTGTGACCATACATAGCGTTTGTTTCGTCACTTGAAATAAATAACTAGTATAAGAAAGGTTACTGGTGGTAGAGTTTCTACATGTCGCCACTCCAGACTTTATTGTGTTTCAACCTACCGTCTACTTGGTAGAGATGGAATATCATCTTTAATGTGAATTTTCAGACCACGCTGTCATTATATCTTCTTCACTTGGTGTAGCCAGGAGATAATGGAATCTGTCTCTCCCTATCTAAAATCATTGACAGTAGTGGGAATCGAACCCAGACCATAGATATAACAACATACCATCCGTCCAACAGACCACGAAATCCTCTTTCCTGCGACTCATTTTTATATCGTAACGCCGTTGCGCCACACTGGATGAGAATTCTGACACACAGGCTCCCTGTAGTAATTTGCAGTAGTAATTTACTTGGTTGACCGAATCACAATGAACTAGCTGCCTCGGCTACCTAGTGCATACAATCGACTCTATTTTGTAATCACCGAAATAATATCACGTAACTGCCACCTACACAGAACTGCCAACAGTGTAGGATGCAGGAGTTTAAATAGGAAGTGTTCCTTTCCACTTGAGGTATTCTATTGCGCTATCTGTTACTAGAAAACGTCGTTCATTCCAAAAGAAAAGCTGTAACTGTTTGTCTCTCAGAAGTCAAGACCTGGCCATATGCATAATCTCATAGTGCAAAGGGAAACAATAGATTTTCTAAAACATTGTCTGTCATACACAACTTGATACAGGTCATGTCGACCAAATCATGTGGAAGAACTAACAGCAACGTATTTCGGAAGGCAGTAAGATCTCTTGCCTTTTGGTTCGTCAGTACTCGATAGCCATTTCTAGGAGAAAGTAAATGAAGAAAGGCAGCGAGTATTGGTTATCAAGTAACGTCTTCGTCAATTACTTTAGTTTTAATGTAATCTACGAGTAATTGCTGATGTTTGATATTTACGTGAAAAGGATTCCGTAGACAGGGAAAGAACCTGTTCTTGGGAAACTACTTCTATAGTGACCAAAAGGCATTAAATGATGTTCAAGCACTTGTGTTCTAGCAGTGGTATGAATAAAATGATAGTAATAATGACAGTAATAATCGAATTATCCGGCAACTTCACACTTCACAGTGGGTTTTCTCGAAGTAAGAAATTTGCTGAATTTGTGAAAAATCAAAATGGCTTCACATCCAGCCTATGATGCCTAGAAAAATCTTTACATCCTGCTGATTTGAGAATAGCATAATCTCTTCGTCAGAAACTTGCTTCTACTTGACCATTTAATAGACTCGCATTTTTTCCACCGTGACTAATTTTGTAAGCTAGGCACATCATCCGTTACAGCACACTCCTGGGGCTGGGTAATGTTGCCACAATGGTCTGGTGGAACGAACTATCACAGGAGCAATGCGTGGGTTCAGGCATTTACTTTTAAGAGGCACTAACAGATTTATTTTACCTCTGCTAACCTCGAGAGGAAGACGTTATAATCCAGAATCCGCATTAAACATCACGTTCCTTCATTACTATCTGGGCAGAGCCGGTTTACGTTGGGAAATGACATAGCGGAAGTCATGGTACACAGAAATACAGTCGCCAGTGAGCTTACTTACATTAGAAAATTTTATTTTATTTGATGAACCGATAGCCATTTAAAGGGACAGGGCTCTTATTTTACGTGTACTTGATTGAACTAGAGACGTTTAAAAATTTGGTGCTGGACTGTGATTCGAATTCGTATGTCCTCTTTCGAGGATCTGAATCTCTCGGAACGGTATAGTTCAGTCATTTCGTTCCTTTTCCCAGACTGCAATCTTCTCTAGGTCTCCTCCAAAGGTAAGTATGTGGGTCTGAAACCTGATCCAGTACAAAAATATTCATAATTTCATTTCAAGCTTTATCAAGTGCACACCCACCTGCTAGTGAAAATTAACACGCATTTTCAATGTCTGTTCATGTGTTGGCAACAACCGCAACAGGTGTCGTTATTTCTGGTCAAACACGCACACATCTTACTGTTCATGAGTAAGCAACTGATACTTAAGCTATATTCGTGGATGCACGGTAGGTGTGCAGTTCGATTGTCGCTTAGGCACAAAAGTTTGTATCCTTATTTCAGGCCGGCCAGTGTGGCCACGCGGTTAAAGGCGCTTCAGTCTGGAACCGCGCGACCGCTAAGGTCGCAGGTTCGAATCCTGCCTCGGGCATGGATGTGTGTGATGTCCTTAGGTTAGTTAGGTTTAAGTAGTAGTAAGTTCTAGGGGAGTGATGACCTCAGATGTTAAGTTCCACAGTGCTCAGAGCCATTTGAACCTTATTTTAGATTCAGACACCTAGCGGCTCGTAAGAAAAACCAATACGTAAAATTTGATTTTTCTTAGTTAATAATCCGAATACGTGTAGGGTTCGTATCTCCGTCACAGAACTTCACATCATGCACTTCATCTTTAAATGCATGCACACTTTGTTACTTCAGAATGGAGGTATATCAGAAATCTTTCGTGGTTAGATAACAGGGACGAAAGGGTCTTGATAGGAGTCACGGTTTATTACAAAAATTGTCGTCTTTTATTTTCAAGTTTAGATTTGGTTACAGGTATTGGCAAAGATTTCGGTAATTCATGACTCTTCATGGCTAATCGTCAATATGATGTGATTAGATTAGATTAGATTACATTAGATTAACTCTTGTTCCATAGATCATGAATACGACATTTCGTAATGATGTGCAACGTGTCATTTTAATGAAAGATTTCTTTAAATACCATGATTCAATTTCTTTACAACAATTTTTTACACTCTCTCTCATTGCTTTTTATTTCTCCCTCTCTCTCTCTCTCTCTCTCTCTCTCTCTCTCTCTCTCTCTCTCACACACACACACACACACACACACACACACACACACACACACACACACATTTTTATTTTTATTTGTATGTTGTGCTCGACTATCGGCGAGGCACGAAAACGCCTGTGAATGAGTTTCTTAGTTTTGAGTACACTTACGAAAGAAATATAAAAACAACAATGAGAGTTACTGATTTATGATGCTCAGTTTGCAGTCAGTTCTGAGTATTATTAGTAACCACGCTCCAGTCCCTAAACCTAATTACAGAAAGCGAATCAGACGCATTACGTATTCCAGGCCGTAAGCAGCCACGACTTGGAGACACCAGCTATGGTCACTTCCCAGCCCGCTGTAGGATCACATCGGTTCGTCTTCTTCCTGCTGGTACTGTAACTGAGATTTGGCAACAAGGCAACGTATGTTTGGCAACTCTGTGATCGACGAGTTACTTCCTGGTGTGCACGGAATTAAGCCTCAAAGTTCACTTGATTTTACCTGTCATTGCCATTGAATAATCTGAGTTATTATCGCTTGAAGGGTAACAAAAGATTGTAAATTTACGGTTTTCAGCCCAGGAAAGTCGTTGCAGGTGGAAATCGCAACTAATCTCGACCTTTAAATAGCGGTTTACGAGTTCTAGTTACTATTGTCCTTGTAATAGGAAGCTGAGACCTATAACTCCTCGCTAGCTCTGTAGGAACGTGCTGACCTGTGAAAAAAAAAGCGTCTGTTATGGTTCGCAGTTCCAGTCTCACTGAGTGCAACGTTTTTATCCCTTCTGTGAAAGAGTTACAAGCAGTCGGACCAAACATCAACAAGGAAATTGCAAGAAAATGCTTTCAGCTCATAGTGCAATGTTGAAAAACTTACAATGCTTCACAACAGGTAACGCCTCTTTCCGTTGCTGACAAGCGAATTTTGGGATTCTAGGAATACATAACTATATTTATGAAATGCCACATTTGCTTACCTCTTGAGTATGACACAGCATACCAATTCAACACAGACCCAATCAAAATCTAAGTGAGTAGTATTTTACTAATTCGTGTCGATAGAGGCATGCTTGTGTACAGATACACGGTTTTATTAAAACAGACTTTCGTCGCAAGGTTATCGTGGTTAGTTTTATTTGATTTCTTATAACACAGCGCACAATTTTCGTAAGGTTTCCTTTAGCGTTGTTAAAACAATAGTAAACATGAGAGAGAAATTAATCATCAACGAAATATGCGAATTCTCTGATTTCACCTATGACAGTCTGACAATGCACATGCAGTTTATTGATTACATGCATATAGAAAACTTGTTCTGAGTTAAAGCTGTCAAACAAACTTTTAAGAAGAATAAAATCTCACTACCACACGACAGCTAATGTAGAAAATACTTTTATGACATATTATGGCACGATCTTCGAGGTGCATCTGCTGCCTGCTGTCTATTAAACCTGAACAGAACAAAATGTCACAGTAGTTGGCCCTTTTTCCACATGCGGTTACTTTGGGTTGAGAAGTGAAGGGAATTATGCTCAAAGTTCCATTAGATTGATAACTTCAGGTCACAGGACACTTATTCCATCTTTTATCCGAGCTTCTGTATGTCGATAAAATTGGTTCTGAACTGGGAATGCAACTCAGACCGCCCTTAACGCGGAATTTGATCCCTTCGTGGCAATACAGCTCGGCTACAATTTGTTGTTTGTTCAAAACTGCAGATTACTCAACACCTTCACATATTACGCGTGAATGGGATCGAATCCTGGCCCGGCACTAAAGATTTAATTATGTATTATCAAGCTCTAGCATGAGATCAGCTATCTGCTGGTGAATAATAATTTTTATTTTTAATGTATTTTCATTCGTTGTCAACACTAACGATATCTGGCGTTTTTAACTCCCAGTGAGACACAGAACTATTTGCGAGATGACTGTAAGTTCAAGATGCTATTCTGAGCAGCTGGTGGAGAAAAATTCGGTAGCTGACGTCTCTTTGTGTGTAGTCAACAACGATATGTGTGGGGCTCTATTCCCAGTGAGCGCTGAACTCTTCGTCATATTCTTTCTAGTTCAAACATGCTCACATGTCACTGCTGGTGCAACAAACCCATATCTAACGTTCGTTTTCTCTAGAATATAACAGCGATAGGTGCCGGGTTGGAGTCCTGGGAAGGAAAAAATTAATGTTTCGTCTCGTCATTTCAGTTAAAAATCTAGCTACTGCCGCGAAAATCCGATATGTCACATTTGACTGTGCTTCGATAGCAATCCGATTAGGTTCTGGGTTTGAATCCAACACAAAGCTTTACCTCACGGCATTTCAAGTAAGTTACTTGTGAAGAAGTAATATTTAACATCCCTCGTAGTTCGTTAACAGGGACCTTAGATGCTGGGTAGGGATTCGCGTCTGTTAAAAATGTTTGCGTTATGCAATTTAAAGTTGATATTTGCTAACTGATACTGTCTAAAATCTAGGTATATCACTCTCTGTATGCCTAATCAGGAATGACTGTTAGTTTCCGTCAGTCACGAAATCTTTGCTTAGTCTGCATGAGCTGGGTTTGAATCCATATGCGGAACAAGACGGTTTGTCGTATCATTTAAAGTTCATACATATTCTCAACTAGCTGCTCGTGAATAACTTAAATTTTTAATGTCAGGCGAAATGCAATTAAGGTCGTTCGGATACTTTTGAGCACGACTGTACATCTCGAGGTGAAAACGTACGAAAATGCACAACTGCACTTTTGCGAACTTCTGTTTTATTTTCGCATCAATACTGTTGTGAACCCACCATCTGGTTCAAATCGTTCAAATGGCTCTGATGGGACTTAACATCTGTGGTCATCAGTCCCCTAGAACTTAGAACTACTTAAACCTAACTAACCTAAGGACATCACCCACATCCATGCCCGAGGCAGGATTCGAACCTGCGACCGTAGCGGTCACGCGGTTCCAGACCGAAGCGCCTAGAACCGCACGGCCACATTGGACGGCCCCCACCATCTGGTATCAATGCATTACATTATCATCCGTTATATATAATCATTTTGATAGTACACTTGATATTATGGATGAGTAGGACACAAGACAGGACACAGATGATGTCCGTTTGACGTCAACAGTGTGTAACATTTTACTTTTTTTGAATAGGACAATGTTCCTCTCCAATAATTTTTAGATTAGTTACAATAAGCTTACGCTGCAAGAGAATTCGCTTGTATTTTTCAATATGTGGTCTGTTGTCGGTTTGATGGCCTTCCATAACATCGGCAACGTAGTGCAACTCCACCGAGGGCTGTCTGGAGTAGGGTGGAGATAGCAATATGAAACTTGCGTGCTGTCGAAGACGATCTTCATATTCATAATGCTATTAGGACATCGTATACTTTTGACGACGTTTAGCACCTGTGCGGTCAGTCACCCAATTTCAGAATTCATGTTGAGTAATCTTGCTAAATTCCCATAATATTGTCTTTTTATATTGATGGGTAATATGAGACCTGAGTCGAAACAAGGTCCCCGGAGTAGACAACATTCCATTGGAACTACTGACGGTCTTGGGAGAGCCAGTCCTGACAAAACTCTACCATCTGGTGAGCAAGATGTATGAAACGGGCGAAATACCCTCAGACTTCAAGAAGAATATAATAATTCCAATCCCAAAGAAAGCAGGTGTTGACAGATGTGAAAATTACCGAACTATCAGTTTAATAAGTCACAGCTGCAAAATACTAACACGAATTCTTTACAGACGAATGGAAAAACTAGTAGAAGCCAACCTCGGGGAAGATCGGTTTGGATTCCGTAGAAACACTGGAACACGTGAGGCAATACTCACCTTACGACTAATCATAGAAGAAAGATTAAGGAAAGGCAAACCTACGTTTCTAGCATTTGTAGAGAAAGCTTTTGACAATGTTCACTGGAATACTCTCTTTCAAATTCTAAAGATGGCAGGGGTAAAATACAGGGAGCGAAAGGCTATTTACAATTTGTACAGAAACCAGACGGCAGTTATAAGAGTCGAGGGACATGAAAGGGAAGCAGTGGTTGGGAAGGGAGTAAGACAGGGCTGTAGCCTCTCCCCGATGTTGTTCAATCTGTATATTGAGCAAGCAGTAAAGGAAACAATAGAAAAATCCGGAGTAGGTATTAAAATTCATGGAGAAGAAATAAAAACTTTGAGGTTCGCCGATGACATTGTAATTCTGTCAGAGACAGCAAAGGACTTGGAAGAGCAGTTGAGTGGAATGGACAGTGTCTTGAAAGGAGGATATAAGATGAACATCAACAAAAGCAAAACAAGGATAATGGAATGTAATCTAAGTAAGTCGGGTGATGCTGAGGGAATTAGATTAGGAAATGAGACACTTAAAGTAGTAAAGGAGTTTTGCTATTTGGGGAGCAAAATAAGTGATGATGGTCGAAGTAGAGAGGAAATAAAATGTAGACTGGCTATGGCAAGGAAAGCGTTTCTGAAAAAGAGAAATTTGTTAACATCGAGTATAGATCTAAGTGTCAGGAAATCATTACTGAAAGTATTTGTATGGAGTGTAGCCATGTATGGAAGTGAAACATGGACGATAAATAGTTTGGACAAGAAGAGAATAGAAGCTTTCGAAATGTGGTGCTACAGAAGAATGCTGAAGATTAGATGGGTAGATCACATAACTAATGAGGAAGTATTGAATAGGATTGGGGAGAAGAGAAGTTTGTGGCACAACTTGACCAGAAGAAGGGATCGGTTGGTAGGACATGTTCTGTGGAATCAAGGGATCACCAATTTAGTATTGGAGGGCAGCGTGGAGGGTAAAAATCGTAGAGGGAGACCAAGAGATGAATACACTAAGTAGATTCAGAAGGATGTAGGTTGCAGTAGGTACTGGGAGATGAAAAAGCTTGCACAGGATAGGGTAGCATGGAGAGCTCCACCAAACCAGTCTCAGGACTGAAGACCACAACAACAACAACCACGAGTAATATGGATAGTAGTCACGTTCATGTGCCGTCTACAACGCAAATTTAATGTTACTATCCTAGGAACTAACCTGCAATACGTTTTGTATTTCATAATCGGAACTATCTGCATTAACCGTCATCAGAGCAATGTCAGGGAAAAGAATGCAGCAGTGCCTTGGTACCTACTTGAGGACCTGCTTGAGTGGTGTTCTAAGGAAAGGGTAGTTGCTGGTTCACATTGTATTACACTAGCGAGAAGTCCGACTTTTACTTTTCTCTGCAAACATCCAGAACTAAATTCAGTAACTAAATTCTAAGAATATATTTGCATTTTGCCAACTCAAAGATCAATAGATATGGATATAGATATAGATTTTTTTATTTAAAGCCATTCTCGTTCTGCGTTGGAATAAACATCATTCATTATTTGCTTGTTCTTGTTACGATTGTTATTGTCATTCTCTCACTCGCAAGAGTTTTCCCATTCCTATTTGGTATCGATGCACATGAAGAGTGGCTATGAAAGAAGGGAATACTGAATGTTACGTCATGCAGAATACACTCATTTACTTCGGCTCCTCGTGATCTACGCTACAGGAGAAGTGAGATACATAAAGCTGACAGTGTGAGGACAGACATGCTGGCACAACTCTGCAACTACACTGTGTTACCAGATAAAATGGTGCTGCGGAATCGAAAGTGTAGTACGGACTTTGCCACAGTAGCAGACAGCTGCTAATTTCGGACCATGACCATCGATTACACTTCGGTCAGTGCTGGTTAGAGTGTTGCAACTGTAAATGGAAGGCTTTGTTTGATAGTCTTGTGCTGATGCTGTCTGAATAAATTATGCCATTGGATAAAAAGCGGTTTAGTTTTGAGACCTAACCCACGAGGGGGGAAGGCACAGTGGTCTGCTTCAGGAATTCCAAGCAATAAAACACAAAAAACAACCCATGAAGGGTTCGGACAGCTACTTTCATGCAGAGACATGCATATGGAATCTGTTCATTGTTACGGGGTCAAACAAGAGGGTAACATTACTGAAACAATGATCGGGCTACTTAGTATATAATAGAGCATACAGATTTCAAGGAGGAAACGTATGAAGACGCAGACTTCCTCGTTATCAATATGTACTGCATATCTTACGTGTTAACGAAAGTAAATTCCCGCTTTACCTCTTCTTACGTCTCAAATGAAATGAATGCCATGAGGAATCGAATATTTGTTGAATGCGTCTCTTCTTGCTTCCATCCTTACCAACATATTTCTTCATTCTTGTGGTAATCATGACATTCTATGTGTATGCTGCAAAAGATTGCACGTGGACAAATTCGACATCGAGATGCAAAGCGTTTGGTATCTTACATTATATTCAATTCGAATAAGCTTCCGATGTATTTTTACTTCGTTTGTATTTTTAGATGATTATGAACGTTACGGAAAATTATCTCACATGCTTTATGTTGAATGAGAAACATTGAATGATCCGTTTTGCTTTCCCTACGTTGAAATTATATAATGTCGGCGTCAACAGCCTTCTTCCACGCCGGAAGCTGAAACTTGTAGCACTCTGGATTAATGATAATTGAATGTCTCAAATGTATACATAGCCCACAAGGTGACGTCAGAAACCATCAGGGGAGAACGCCGCATAAAAACCAAACGTGCGCTGCGTCGCCACTCTGAAGAACCGTATCGGAGAATCACGGCAAGCATTTCGCTGAAGAGCTGCCTCGTCAGAGAGCCGAGAAATGGCAGCGTCGTAGCAAGTATTTGTCAACACTCTGATAGTGCATTTACTTCCGGATGTAGGCCGGCATTACCTCGCTAAATTCACATGACATTCGTTTTCCACATCGAAAACTCGTACGATATAATCCACTGTAAGATGACACAATTAGAAAGTATATTTAATTTCTGCACTCCAAGAACGGCGTTCTTCACATAAGTAACACCTGTTTGTGTGTGCATTCGGGAGGACGACGGTGCAATCCCGCGCCCGGCCATCCTGATTTAGGTTTTCAGTGATTTCCCTAAATCGCTTCAGGCAAATGCCGGGAGGGTTCCTTAGGAAGGGCACGGCCGATTTCCTTCCCCACCCTTCCCTAATCCGAGCTTGTGCTCCGTCTCTAATGACATCGTTGTCGACGGGACATTAAAACAGTAATCTCCTCCTCCTCTGTTTGTGTGTTTAAGGTTGCGTTTTGAGGCTCAGGCAACATCGCAGTGACTATAATCCACCTCTTGCCGCCAGTGTGTCGTTAGCTCAGAGGTTCCCTTGTGCGTTGCAGTGCTCGTACTGCATGACATAGCAGTTTGAATCACGGTAGAAGCCGCTGATTACAACCTTTTATTTTCCATTTCAATTAATGGAGTTGCAAACTACTAGTAAAAATTCCTTATGCGAAATCTGAAGAATGCCTTTAAACATCAATCTTCGTCCGATTTCGACTTAGTAAATTAAGTTAATATCATGGATGTCTGCTTTGCAAATGCCAAGGTGCTTCACTGTAAAATAGGTCCTGAAAAGATTCAAACCGACTGTCAACGATATAAATTTGAGCTTTGTTCGTCATATATAGGTCTAACATGTCAGAAGGTTGTTTATGAAGTGCACATGTTGATTAATATAGTTCCCTTCTTCTAAATTTTTGCAATAGCATTTAACTGTAGACGTTTTCTAACACCGGTGTTAGCAATTCTTTTCCGTTCTCTGAAACCTTCAAAACGACAAATTTTTCTGGTTTAAATATGATGACCTTAACTATCACTTCCGATCAACAATAAATACTTCATGAACCCATACATGGAACTCCAAATGTGCAGTGTTCCTGCACTGCTACAGAGCATGCATTGCAAGGTATTCACACAGTTTATCGCATAGACTTACCATAAGGAATGAAACAAGAACTGTAGTACACCTTACACCACAGACGCTCACTCTTGTTTGACGAAAACATCCAAACATTGACCAAAAGTTGCACAAATAATTGAGTTTGAATGGAAAAGAAACGAGGTATGAAGCATTTATAAATTCATCGAATGTAGTGAGGTGGTTTAATTTCGTCCCAGTCTAAAAAATTTATTTCGGGCCATACTCAGCTCTTGCCGATTAATGTAATATAACACCCGCCTACTAATCAGGGCGTCTGTCTCCGTTGCTTTTGAGCGTGAATGGAAATTGTAGAAATTTTCTGTGGACCAACACTTATTAATAAAGCATTTTAAATCATCAAAAGCGATGAGCGGTAGCAGGCGCTTTCGATAAAGAACGGGGGAGTGCAGCGCCGCTGCTGTCGCCACGGCCGCTGCCAGTAGCCAGCAAATGGTTCCCGGAGCTTTGCCGCATACGGAGTCCAGAGGAGGACAGTCTGCAGGAAATCTGTCGCAAAATCGTTACTGGATAAAATTTTGATATTGGTGTGCCAGAAAGCGAAATAGATTTAATCTGCGCTACTATTACATTCACGTCTTCAGCATTCAGACAGAAGAGGCTATAAAAACATTTTATGCCAGCTGCTCTCGATGCACTGACATTATGAACAGAAACAACGCACGCTACCGCTAGACCACAGGCGTAATCAGCCTAGGGTTTCTCTATCGTGGGACAAGTTTTCCTCCAGGAAGTGCCGCAGTCTACAGTGTTGCCAGATTGTGCAGATAACCGGACTTAGAGAATTAGCGAGTTGGCCAGTTTTTTTGTCCCATGTCGCGATCGGCGCAGACTTAGCCTCTGAAGCGGCCGGCCGCCGGTCGAGTTTTATGTCAAAGAGTGTACACATATCACCAGAACTCTTACAGGACTTGGTGAGAATGTCTTTCACGAGTAATGAGTGTGTTGGAGTGGGACACTATGAATGTAGTGTGTGGACATACAAGGTGAGAATGTGGGTCCAGCGGGAGGAGTATGCGAGATAGTCCCTGCAGTCGCACTCTCCTCTGTGCCCTCAGTTTCTCAGATGGATGCTGGCATGGTAGCTCAGCGTGTTTTGTCAAAGAGCTGGTTGGCCTCTGTAATAAAAATCTGATTGAAAGGATCAACAACGAACTTGAACTGATGTCATGTAACATCCGCAACGACCAAACACAACAACAAAAAAAGTTGGATACAGTGTCTGCCATGTAAGCAGGAGATCCCAGGTTCGAGTCCCGGTTGTTGCACACATTTTCACCTGTCCCCCTTGATATATATCAACGCCCGTGAGCAGCTGAAGGTATTAATATAATTACAGTTTCCAAAAATTACTGGTTAAAGCTGTTGTTACAGTTCTAAATAAACCTCTTAATCTTTTGCTGTAGGCGATAGGCATGTCTTTTCATTGTGGCGGATACAGAACCTACGCATTAGCAGCTGTAGCTCTTGCAATTTTAGGGCTTAACAAATTCTTCTTGTCATCGATCTATATATATGACATTCTACTACAAAACAGAAGTCTCCATCTGAGGATATATTGACAGTGACTGATGTGTAAGTCACTCTCAATATTTTGTCTCTATCACTGCTGCTTACAGTCTGATTTCACTCTTCTTTGATCTATTTAGCTGCAGCGAGCCAAATCATTCCACCTTCTCACTTTCACTCCATCCTAATCAATTTCAGATGGGAACCATGACCTCTTTTACATTTAACCTATATAACTCTAATGCCCTCAGGATGAACCTGTTTTCAAGTTCACAATATTTCATTTAACACATTTATCTGATTCAGAAATAACTTGTTTTGAAAACATGTTATACAAAAATCTTTTACAAATTCATCTTACTACGATTTAGACGTAAATGTGTTTTGTAATAGTTTGCCTCGAAGCTATTAACTTTCACAGATCTATAATACTTACGACCGATTCTTATAAGATAGGGTGTAAAGAATTATTTATTTTAGTAAGTTACTGACGCCACTTCGACCTTGCCACCTTTTCCAATCCTCAGAGCCCCTTTCGTTTCAAGCAAAAGCACACTGGCTTTTACATAACACCTATTCCTTACGTTGTTCCTAAACGTGACCATTCCTTACAACTGTGAAATTTACATCAGCATGAACTATTTATACACACAAATATTTTAAATACAAAATGTCATGAGAGAATTATTTAATGTAAAAAACAATTTTCATAGTATTTTACATTCATTACTCACATACAACGCAAAGAACTTCAAACTTCAGTGGATTCTGTTGCAATTTGATGTGTAACAAACAAGTAATCGTTCTGGTGTCCAATTCAAGACGCTGAAAATAATTACTTTCGTGGCCTGCTGTGTACGCAGACTAATTTCAGTAGCTGCTGTAGGGATTTTGATTCGGTTTTCACTAATAATTGCACTGATTCACGAGGAAAGTTTTTGTGTATAATTTACAAATGTTTCGTACGAATTGTCTGAATTTTGATGAATTAAATTTTAGTTGTGAAAGCTACGCCATTGCCACCTAGCGAGCAGCCGCCAGAATTGGAGAAAGGCACAGCTCCTTGAGGGAACACATTACGTAACACAGTTAGCGTATGATGTGGTGGTCTAGCGCTAGTTCAGCCTTGCGTATCGGGCGAGTTTGTGTGTGTGTGTGTGTGTGTGTGTGTGTGTGTGTGTGTGTGTGTGTTTATCGGTCGGTGTCGCCTCGTTCTTGCCTAACAGAGATTGTTGCTGGTATGTTCTCTGGTAGCAGACTTCTACGCCGTAGCAGACATCAGTCTGCCGAGTCTCACAAAAATATTCTTTGCCGGTGTACCGTTAGTTTCAGTTTTGACAAGAGTGCTCGTCCTGTTCAACGAGGCCCTATAGACATTCATGATTGGTTGGTCGATACGATTCGCGTTGCAGCATATCAGGTAAATACTGCTTATGATAATTCTGATCCACTCGTATATGTATTTTTTGCGAAGTGTCAACATACCTCGCAAGTGGACCTGCTTCTGTCTCGAGTTGGTTTTCAACTGATGTTTACACATCTTGATGGTTCCGTTAGTCCAGTAGTTCTCGCAGATGCATCGATTGAGTATATTCCGGTTAGAGCTCACAATCTTCCTGAAGTGACCGATTCATTTCTTAAGGCTGCGTTGCTTGCTTTGAAGGCATTCGACGTATCCGGCTGGAACGTTGGTTACTACAATATCGTTTGCCATGCCTGTATGTTTTCTGGCTTTACAGCTATAATAATAATGAGCGTATGGCATTGGTGGCCGGTGAACCTTCGCGAGGCGGTTCGGCCGCCGCTCCACAAGTCCTTTAGCGCCACTACGGCGACTTGCGAGTGAATGAGGATGAAATGATGATGAAAGACACACAACACCCAGTCATCTCGAGGCAGAGAAAATCCCTGACCCCGCCGGGAATCGAACCCGGGACCCCGTGCGCGGGACAGCTGTCATATTCGGCTACAAGAAGGTCTTATTATGAAGTTGAGAGGGCAGCTGTGGCATGATGACGTAATTTCGTGTGAGTTACCGATGACAGACGGTTTGTTCGATCGTGATAGTCCGCGATCGGCTGTTGCATTCGAAATTTGCGCGCCAAAATGATAACCTTCTGTTATTAATATTAGAAAAACTAAACAATGTATTTACTTGCATTACATGTAAAAACATCTCTCAGTAGCAGGCTGTCATTCATTTACTTGAAAAGTGTTAATTACCAATAGGACAGTAAACTATTGCTAAATGAAAAGACAGACGAAGCTCTTTGGAGGCTTTCGGATCGCGCCTAACTTGAATGGCGGGCGAAGCGGTTCGGCAGTCTCGGAGTACAGACATGTTGTCTGCCGGGGTCGGTATCGATTAAGGACTTAAGTAGCAACCTCTGGTTATTTGGATATGTAATTGAGAAAAATTTCAACGACCGGAGTGGCCGAGCGGTTCTAGGCGCTACAATCTGGAACCGCGCGACCGCTGCGGTCGTAAGTTCGAATCCTGCCTCGGGCATGGATATGTGTGTTAGTTAGGTTTAATGTAAGTAGGCTGTTTATGTTTTCTTATTGGCAACGTTACGTAGCGCTCTGTATGAAAATCACTGGCTGTGCTGTGTGCAGTCTGTGGCTAGTTTGCATTGTTGTCTGCCATTGTAGTGTTGGGCAGCGGCAGCTGGATGTTAACAGCGCGTAGCGTTGCGCAGTTGGAAGTGAGCCGCCAGCAGTGGTGGATGTGGGGAGAGAGATGGCGGAGTTTTGTAATTTGTCATGAACTGCTATATATATTATGACTTTTGATGATATTAAGGTAAATACATTGTTTGTTCTCTATTAATATCTTTCACTTGCTAACTATCCCTATCAGTAGTTAGTGCCTTCCATAGTTTGAATCTTTTATTTAGCTGGCAGTAGTGGCGCTCGCTGTATTGCAGTAGTTCGAGTAACCAAGATTTTTGTGAGGTAAGCGATTTGTGAAATGCATAGGTTAATGTTAGTCAGGGCCATTCTTTTGTAGGGATTTCTGAAAGTCAGATTGCGTTGCGCTAAAAATATTGTGTGTCAGGTTAAGCACAGTCCTGTACAATAGTTCTAAGGGGACTTTTCATATGTCGACCCTTAGCTGAGAATACCTCACTTGAATCTTCTGATTTTTTCTTGTAGTTTGTGTAATTAGTGTAGCTATTGTTTATTGTTAGTGCGTAATTGTAGAGAGAATCTCCTTTGTAGTTGCAGTCTTTCATTGTTGTTCAGTAAAACAGTTGTGACATGCATGTAGATTTAAGTAGACATTATTTCCATTTCTATGTTAATGTGTTATCTTATTTTGCTCTTCAAATTGTGCTTTTCTGTGTTATCGTGTGAAATATTGTGACAATAATGGCGTGTGAAAAACGTAACACTAGGCTCCAAAGTAAACTGAGAAATGACAGTGAAGACGAAAGCAGTGTGTTAGCGCCACCGTGTAATGAATTAACTAATGTTCAACATAGTAATTTGGTAACTGTGCATAAGGAAATGGAGCGGGCGGCAAACAGTGGCGTAGGCAGTGAAACAATTAGTGAACAGGAAAGCATTATCGATCGATCGGTCGGCAACAGCTCGCCTCAGAAATCCGAAATGACAGGACACAATCTTGCAAATACTGTAGATTCAGGTTTTGCGTCCTCACCGTTTTCTCAAATAAGTCAAGACACATTTTCTGCTTGCCAAAATGTGAATATTGCCGGTTCAAATGCATTGCCGAATAGCACTGAGGAACATGTTTCAGACACCAGTGCATTGTTATTACAATAAATGCAACAAATGGGACAAAAGCTTCAAAAGTTAGACATAATGGAACAAAATCTTCAAAAGTTAGACATAATGGAACAAAATCTCCAAAAGTTAGACACAATGGAACAAAATCAGAGACAAACACAGCAAAAGCTTCAAAAGTTAGACACTATGGAACAAAATCTTCAAAAGTTAGACACCACACTTGAACAAACACATGAAGATTTAACTACTGAGTTACATAAAATCGAATCGAAATGTCAAAAAGTCTGTAACGACGTAAAAACACAAATTTGTGAGCATTTTCAACCTATTTTTTCGCGGCATGAAAATGCATTACAGAATCACGAAGCAGCCATAAAAGAACTGCAAATTATTGTTCATGAAAATCATGAGACCTTGCAAGCTAAAATTGACTCAGTTGCATCTACCGATTCGGTTACGCAACTTGCAAAAACTCAGGAAAACTTAAAGGACACAGTAGAAAGACACATGGAGGAAATTAGTACATTATCAGAGAAAGTAGTTGAACTTTCGGATCAGGTCACTAACTTATCTACAAAGGTAGATGATGATCTGAATGACACAAGACCTGTAGCCTTCACTGACACAGAAGAATATGAACAAATTAGAAAATTCAAACAAAATCAAAATCAAATCAATACACAGTACAAAAGAGAAATCCGGGAAATACAAGATCAGTTGACGCAGGTAATACAAGAATTACATATTTCAGAGGACACTCGCGCTCCAACACGGGAAGAGGGACTTAGAAATACGGAAAAGCCGCAAAATAATAACACAGGGCATTTCGGAAATTATGAAAGAAATTGGCAATGTGCACCGAATTTTGAGATGGAACCGCCGACACGACGTAACAATGACCGATATGCGACTCGCCGACACGATGATTTTGACTATAAGCTGTTCATTACTACACGTAAATTCAAAACATTTAAGAATTCTGGCAACGACATTCATCCACAAGCATGGCTCCATCAATTCTCTCATTGCTTTCCTCCCAACTGGTCATTGGAGCACAGATTAGAATTTATGTGTGGCTGCTTAGAGAATGAACCAGCTGTATGAATGCGATCGGTCATTCACGATTGCCACAGTGAAGGAGAATTTTACCATGCCTTCCTCTCAGCATATTGGTCTCAAGCCACACAAGACCGAGTAAAACATGGCATCATGATGATGAAACACTTTGAACAATCAGAATTTTCCAGTCTTGTCAAATATTTTGAAGACATGTTGCATAAGAATCAGTATCTTTCAAACCCATACAGCCCCTCAGAACTCATCCGCATTTGCTTACTCAAATTGCCTGAACATTTACGACATATTATTTTAGCAGGACGTTGCAAAGACGACATTGAAGCTTTTCAGGGACTGTTACAAGAACTGGAAATTGACACTGACAATCGCGGAACGCGAAAACAGGAACACAACAATTACAGGTCACATCTGTCACAATTCCGCGATGAAAGAAATAATAACTGGACACGACAAGGCTATTCGCACAACACATATCGTGGCCAAAACAGACACCACCCGTATGACAACCGTTGGCAGAGTAATAATAGTTACAGAGAAAGATCGCATTTCCGTAGTAATGAATATGACAGAGATTACCTTAGAAACAGACAATATGGGAACCAAAACAATTATTATCAAAGGAGACAGAATAACTTCAGACGCAACAGTTCAGCGCGCAGTTATGATTCAGGAAGAAATTCTCCACCACATGACCGACAAGAAAGAAATTATGAAATCTACCGACATGACGACAGACGAGATAACCATAACGACAGACCTGAATTTCATCGGAACTGGCGGGATTCAATCAGAGCAAGGCACTTTCGAAAACGCGAATTTGTAGAAGCTAGGTCTCCTAATCCCAATAACGACACGCGCCAACAAAGGAACAGACAATGATTCGCACCGCAGGCAGCCGCGTGCGCCGGCTGGCTCAGAGAAAAATATCATAGACACTAACCTTGAGAAAAATTTTAGCATTCCTCACCGACGTATACCGCATGATAATTCCGTTCAAGTTGAACCTCTGCGTACCAGGAAGAGTAAAGGTTTACACCACATTTCACATGTAAAACCGTTTATTGAAAGATAATCTGCTTTTTAACTTTGTCTTTGCCATAAAATTTTTCACTTCACATTTCTAGTATGCTTTGTCAGACTTAGAATCTGTTAACATGCAACAATGTTTGAAGTTAAATATCCAGTCAAGAACCAAGAGAACTTATTTAAACAGAAATTACGAATGCATTGTTATAGTGAACAGATGACACAGTGTTGTTATTTGTACATTCTTGCTTGTTAGTTGCACGATTACGTAACGAATATACGGCTTACATACTTAGAACATATACTGTTAATGATATTTTAATGCAACATTTTGGTTTACTTGAAAATACATTCTGGATTTAAAGTACTTTCTGTGAGATACCAGATGACACAGTGGTTAGTTTATGTGACAGCTACACGATTTTATCACGACGCTACTAATGAGTGACAATTTACAATGTTGCTTTTGCGGTGTATCTGTTTTATATCTGCACAGTTTTTCTGAATTATTCTGGAAAGTAAAACATGTTTTAGTAGTAACTTTTATGGTATAGCTACAATGAGACTGCCTTTTCCGTAGCACAACAATACGTTACAGCACAGTACTTTCTTCATCACGGCAATAAGCGTAATAACTAAGATATCTATACGCAAAACATTTAACTTTTATTTATCATGAAGTAAGTACATTGGCTTCTGCAGAACTTAGCTTTCGGAGGACAATAACTACGACACTTCCACAGAGATTATCTTACAGCAAGACGCACATTTAGCGCTACAGGACACGTATTTGAGTGATTAATTTTGTACTTAAATCATTTATTTTTAAAGATATTTGAAGTACAATGATACAAAGGTTTTCCATAATACATTTCATTCCATTGTTGTAATCTGTAACACCTGAGGGTATAATTACATAAATCCTCAGGGGGATATACGCTTACTTTGTGTAACATGTGTTTGGCAAGCACAAGGAGCCCTAGCTAATATCGTATTTGCTTATACAACTTTACACATCGGTACCATATTTCTCTAACACAGAATTACACAGCTATCTGATCATTTAACAGAGAAAGAAACTTTTTTTACTAGATCTGTGACACATGTTTATGCAATTACACAGTTGGGTAACTCCACACTTATGAAATTGTATTTTGTCTGTACTTTGTGAACTGTTCATATTTTTTCGGAACCATTGTGATACTATGAGAGCTTTGAATGATGTATTTGGTAAGGGAGCATGATTTTAAAGTACGTTTGAGGTAGATGACACTATTGAAATGAACAGAGAATTTTCTTTAGGTTTTGAAATTATTGCATAAAGCTACGACGTTTTTGAGATTTGACTGAGGTGTTTTGAAGTTATTTTTACGACGACGAATATGTATATGTGTAATAAGTTAAGGAATAATGAGTAGTGGTTAGGGACTCTGGTTTGTGAAAAAGGATGTTGGAAACCAAGAATCGTACTTTAAGAGTTATGAAATGTGTGTATATGCGTGAATGTATCACAATGCTGGCGAAAATTTTTTGGACGCTGTTATATTTAAAGGATTTTGTTTCTACACACTTGTAACGCAAATTTTCGACCTGTGAAATGTTTATATGAGACTGTCACTGTAGCGGAAACTGCTGTCGTAAATATTTCAGTAAGAAAGATAAGTGACCTTGACGTAATGCGTTTTGGGCGCCCAGCTGAGAGGTTGTCGCCTGACAAAAGAAAGCCATTAGGTGGAAAAAAAAAAGGAGGCCATTATCCTCGCTATTGACATTCCTTTGTAGAAAGCATCGCAAATATGACACGCTCGAACTTGAAAACATATGATTACACTGTGGAGTTCTTAATTTATGATATTTACTGAAATGAAATGATGAGAAACATTTTATGTCTATTGTCTTGCTAGTTGAGAGAATTTTTTACTACTTATGAAATGCCACATGGCTATTGAACGATGTTCTTATGATTTGCTTTGTACATAGTTGCTTATTTTATTTGATATCTAGTTTCTAGCGGCACTGCAGCATTGGTTAAAATAAAATTTTATAGATGTACTAATATAAATATTTTCTGTCTACAGATCGAGTAAATAATAATTTTTTCAAAAAAATGAGGGAGCACAAAAAGACATTTACCTTCACAGGAACTGCAATCATAATTTTCTTTTCAAGTACTTGGTAATTTCTTTTGTAGAATAAATTGTGATGCATCACTCTAGTGTTAAGATGTGACATAGGTATTAGACATGGCCATTTTTAGTATACTATTTTTCTGCTTGAGCTATGTCATGTTTAGATATATGTTTTTTTTATTTGCTGCTGCTGTTTGCCAGGCATAATGTTACTGAATTTGACTTTGTATTACGCTATTAAACCAGTTTACTACGCATTTATTTTTCTTGTTTGCTGCACAGTGCCTTATATTAGTGGTAATATTGCAATTGCTTTGCCAGTTTGAATTTTTTGTCATTGATGTTTGTGTTAATTGTTTTGTGCTGCTGCATTGCCTCGTCCCTTAGTTTAGCATCTGAGCTCAGTAGATTTAAGTTAGCTTAAGTGGGGGTAGACTACATAAGAAACTGACTATGGACAATAGGAAAAAAATGCATTGAGAAGTTATATGAAAAAGATTTGGGCCAAAATGAGTATTGTACACTGAGAAATAATTATTTTGAAAGAAATATGAATAGAATACAGAAAGCAGGTATAGATAGCACTTTTTGAAATAATGAAGAACGAAGGGAGATCTCCAAGTAGTAAAGAAAGTTTTGTTTGCAAAATACTGCAGTAAAACAAACCCTGTCCTTTGCTTTTGTATTATTATGCTATGTGTTTGTGTACCCTTGTGTATTTGTTTTCTTCCTGTCTCTGTGTACTGTTTCATAGAATTTTTTTTCTCTTCTAATACTAAGCTACATTCACTATGATGAGGAATACTGTTATCCTCAAATATAACTGGCATTAATAATATCTTATTTACTTTGTAAAGATGTTAGACATTATTAATTCTGTTTTGTTTTCATGTTCATGCGTGAAGGTGGTGTTTCAAAAGTTATTCTGATCTTTTATGTATGTACTCATGTCATAATTTCTGTAACACTGATGTATATGTTATTTCGATTCTTTTGTAAAGCCTGTACTACAAATGTAATCTGTATTGTTACGTTTTTAATGAAGTATTTTGTACCTTTGTAAATGTATTCTCATGTTATAAAATTGTAATTGACACCAGTTCCTCAAATTAAGTAACTTGTAAGTTACATTTCACTGTACACGTTTCTGTTGGTCATAGTATATGGACAATATGTGAGAAGTAGGGGCTGATAGTGTTTGCACATGTGTTAATAATTCAGCAAGGGACTGGTTAACAGCATTGCTGGTTCTAAGGATAAAAAAAAAACTTTGTGAGTGCACAAGTGGTGGTTTATGGACTTGCTATATTCTCCGCAAGACTCTTCGATGGTGAAAGTGCACCTGCACAGTTGCAACAGATGGCTGCTGGCCGTCTCTACAAGGACTGCAGTGGGTCTGCATTTTTGATGGCCCACCATTACCAATATTTCTACAAGGACTGCAGTGGGTCTGCATTTTTGATGGCCCACCATTACCAATATTTCTACAAGGACTGCAGTGGGTCTGCACCTCTGGTGGCCCACCAATAGCGTAATCTCTACCAGGACTACAGTGGGTCTACTCTGTGATGACCTACCTACCAATACTCTTCAAAATTTCGACTGACTCTGCTGTGGGTTTGCTCTGTTGTGGACCAATACCTGTCTGCATGTCAAGAGTCAGCACTGTCTTTCCGTTGGAAGGACAACACTACTTCTTCAAGATTGCATGGAAATCCACTACTTCCGTGTGCATGTTCTTTTACTGCTCAGACTTTGATAAAAGAAACGGCAGTTTTACTATGATGAATGATCAGGACTGTCTTTATGGACTGAGAGAAAATTTTAGCTTTTGACCAACAGTGTATCAATAAGTGTGTGCATTTGATATCTTTGTTATTGTAAATACGAAAAATTTTATCGAATCATTATTGGCCACTGCCCAAAACAATTTGTAAAAAATTTTGTGGGGAGCATGGGGGCTATGTAAGTAGGCTGTTTATGTTTTCTTATTGGCAACGTTACGTAGCGCTCTGTATGAAAATCGCTGGCTGTGCTGTGTGCAGTCTGTGGCTAGTTTGCATTGTTGTCTGCCATTGTAGTGTTGGGCAGCGGCAGCTGGATGTTAACAGCGCGTAGCGTTGCGCAGTTGGAGGTGAGCCACCAGCAGTGGTGGATGTGGGGAGAGAGATGGTGGAGTTTTGTAATTTGTCATGAACTGCTATATATATTATGACTTTTGATGATATTAAGGTAAATACATTGTTTGTTCTCTATTAATATCTTTCACTTGCTAACTATCCCTATCAGTAGTTAGTGCCTTCCATAGTTTGAATCTTTTATTTAGCTGGCAGTAGTGGCGCTCGCTGTATTGCAGTAGTTCGAGTAACCAAGATTTTTGTGAGGTAAGCGATTTGTGAAATGCATAGGTTAATGTTAGCCAGGGCCATTCTTTTGTAGGGATTTCTGAAAGTCAGATTGCGTTGCGCTAGAAATATTGTGTGTCAGGTTAAGCACAGTCCTGTACAATTGTTCTAAGGGGACGTTTCATTAAGTAGTTCCAAGTTCTAGGGGACTGATGGCCTCAGAAGTTAAGTCCCATAGTGCTAAGAGCCATTTTTTGAGAAAAATTTCACAGTAATTACGTAAATTCGCAGTTCGTTGTTTTGTTCTTATTAAAGTGTGAAGATTAGAGATTAATTGTGATTCATAAAGCGGAATAATTGTGTAGTTCCTCGTATTCTGCTAATAAGAAGTGAATGACATACCGTATAAACAAACTAACTGAAAAAAAATTTATTTACCCAATATCAGTTCGTCGCTAAGACCTCACGTGTTCTGCCATCTTAGTACAAGTGTGATAAATGGCACGTCATCTGTGGCAACACGGAGGAGGTATGAAGGACAGAAGTTTTCGAGAAAAGGGTTTATCATACACACGTATATAACACCCTCTCTCTCCATCTCTTTTTTCAACTCGCCGTATTTTACAGTGGTATCCGAACCGCTGATATGTGTGTTCAATCGAATATTCGTTCACACCTGAATCTTTCTGGTTACGTACGCAGGGCAGGAAGGAACCTCCTTCCTTTGCGATGAAGCAACCATCTCAGATCCAACTGCCCACGTGGTGTTAGGGTTTTAAAGTCGTCCTATGGATAACGTCGTCCGTTGACATTAGCTGAGTTAGTGTCTCCGCAATCTGCTGTCAATAGTTCTCAGCGCGACTTTTCCCGTCAACGGAACGTTCAGATGCGGCCCCTGCTGCCGTTAAGGCGACGGCACCGGTAGCACAATTTAAAATCCAGCGGTCTTAGGTGGTGAAGGTCTTGAAGTCATCCTCCCCAATCTCCCCTCTCCGAGAAGGTGATGGTGGACAGTGTTTCTTCCCGTGGTGATGCTTTGAATACTGACGTTAATTGCGGTTTTTGTTTCGGCAGGATGAATTGGCTGTTTCTCCTGATGTTGAAATGAATGTTACATCTGCGTCCTCTCCTCTATCCGTAAAAACAGCTGTTCCTGTGGGTTCCGGTCATTTAACGGAGACATCGTCTGCTGCTCTGCCTTTACAGTGTTCTAATGCAATCCTGTCCTTTCCTCATTCTGGTATGGTGGAGAAACAGGTTACTTCGGATTCTCTCATGGTTAGTCAGACGATGCAGACAGCCTGTCTCTCCATTACCTGATGATGATGTTCATAGCTACCGTTTGTTTCTCGCATTCCGCTGAGCAGCCCTTGATGAGCCCACTACCCTTCCGCGTCAAGAAGTTAGTTGTTACGGAGTGGTGTGAAACAACGATCTCAGCCTGCAAAATCTTATGCTAAGAGCCCCCACGCAAATTGCCTATCATGCCATACATTTGGAGCCTGGAGCACAGAATATGTCGAAGTGTTAAGAGTTACAGTTATAATTCTAAAGGGATTACATTCATATCCAAGACGAAAAAACCACAATTTTGAGTGTACGAAACGGCTGCTGCTAGTGCAGTTGCTCTTCTAAACAGCATCTCATACAAGAACATCAGTTGCGTCTTTACGTGCCGTTACTTGTACTTCAGGTACTTGGGCTACGCGCGGCTCTGTTTAAAAAGGATAGCTCGGTTTAGATATAGTGGTGAGCTGCAGACGTCTGTTTTCATATCACACAGCTAATTCACTGCAAACAATAACCTGTGGCTATGATCCTACAGTCAAGTAGTCTTTGCATTGCCGAGAACTGCGAGTTAATAAAATACATAAAAATATAAGCTAAAAGTTAAATGAACAATTTAATAACAAAAGTTCTATTCTAACCTCTGTAGCTGATGTAGGTGACAGAGGATCATAATGAACAATATTTATTCAGGAAAGGTCATCTCAAATAAACGGGAAGTGGTCCTATGATATTCAATTAAAATATAGGCAGAAAACACCCTTATCAAATGCAGTAAATTGACATTTACATATTAACACACAAAAGATGACGACTAGTGTCCATGGTTACTGATGTATTTTCTGAAATCTACATCTTGTAACATGATGTTGTGATGTGATGTGGTATGAAACCACGCTATGGTGATGTGAATAGGCTTGAAGAAGCGTCTGTAATTCCCTAACAAGACGTCTGGAGGGTGGATCCTCTATCTCCTCCACGTGATGGAAACCAAACGATTTAACGGCTAAAACACAGAAAGAACGTTCGAGAGGCAGCGTCCTCAAATCCCTTTCTATCTGGTTTGATAAAAAATTTCCTCAATAAACCTAAATTCTGAACAGATATAAATTCTCTACAGAGCCTGTGTTGTTCATCAATAGATGTTGGAATAATTAAGTGATGCTCCCAGCTGTTAATGACCACAGTTTCGTCCAGTATTACAAGTAAATTTGTAAAATGGTGTGGACCTGTGAAGTGTGTGTGTGACTGAGATATATATATATATATATATATATATATATATATATATATATATATATAGGGTTATTACAAATTATTGAAGCGATTTCACAGCTCTACAATATCTTTATTATTTGAGATATTTTCACAATGCTTTGCACACACATACAAAAACTCAAAAAGTTTTTTTAGGCATTCACAAATGTTCGATATGTGCCCCTTTAGTGATTCGGCAGACATCAAGCCGATAATCAACTTCCTCCCACACTCGGCGCAGCATGTCCCCATCAATGAGTTCGAAAGCATCGTTGATGCGAGCTCGCAGTTCTGGCACGTTTCTTGGTAGAGGAGGTTTAAACACTGAATCTTTCACATAACCCCACAGAAAGAAATCGCATGGGGTTAAGTCGGGAGAGCGTGGAGGCCATGACATGAATTGCTGATCATGATCTCCACCACGACCGATCCATCGGTTTTCCAATCTCCTGTTTAAGAAATGCCGAACTTCATGATGGAAGTGCGGTGGAGCACCATCCTGTTGAAAGATGAAGTCGGCGCTGTCGGTCTCCAGTTGTGGCATGAGCCAATTTTCCAGCATGTCCAGATACACGTATCCTGTAACGTTTTTTTTGCAGAAGAAAAAGGGACTGTAAACTTTAAACCCCGAGATTGCACAAAACACGTTAACTTTTGGTGAATTGCGAATTTGCTGCACGAATGCGTGAGGATTCTCTACCGCCCAGATTCGCACATTGTGTCTGTTCACTTCACCATTAATGTTGCTTCATCACTGAAAACAAGTTTCGCACTGAACGCATCCTCTTCCATGAGCTGTTGCAACCGCGCCGAAAATTCAAAGCGTTTGACTTTGTCATTGGGTGTCAGGGCTTGTAGCAATTCCAAACGGTAAGGCTTCTGCTTTAGCCTTTTCCGTAAGATTTTCCAAACCGTCGGCTGTGGTACGTTTAGCTCCCTGCTTGCTTTATTCGTCGACTTCCGCGGGCTACGCGTGAAACTTGCCCGCACGCGTTCAACCGTTTCTTCGCTCACTGCAGGCCGCCCCGTTGATTTCCCCTTACAGAGGCATCCAGAAGCTTTAAACTGCCCATACCATCGCCGAATGGAGTTAGCAGCTGGTGGATCTTTGTTGAACTTCGTCCTGAAGTGTCGTTGCACTGTTATGACTGACTGATGTGAGTGCATTTCAAGCACGACATTCGCTTTCTCGGCTCCTGTCACCATTTTGTCTCACTGCGCTCTCTAGCGCTCTGGCGGCAGAAACCTGAAGTGCGGCTTCAGCCGAACAAAACTTCATGAGTTTTTCTACGTATCTGTAGTGTGTCGTGACCATATGTCAATGAATGGAGCTACAGTGAATTTATGAAATCGCTTCAATCATTTGTAATAGCCCTGTATATATATATATATGCAGGGTGGTCCATTGATCGTGAGCGGGCCAATATACCTCATGAATTAAGCGCCAAACGAAAAAACTACAAAGAATGAAACTTGTCTAGCTTGAAGGGAGAAACCAGATGGAGCTATGGTTGATCCTCTAGATGGTGCTGCCATGGGTCAAACGGATATCAACTGCTTTTTTTAAAAATAGGAACCCCCATTTTTATCACATATTCGTGTAGTACGTAAATAAATATGAATGTTTTAGTTGGACCACTTTTTTCGCGTTGTAATAGATGGTGCTGTAGTAGTCACAAACATATGGCTGACAATTTTAGATGAACAGTTGGTAACATGTAGTTTTCTTTAATTAAAACACAGAACGTAGGTATGTTTGATCATTTCATTTCGGTTGTTCCAATGTGATACATGTATCTTTGTGAACATATCATTTCTGAGAACGCATACTGTTACAGCGTGATTAGCTGTAAATACCACATTAATGAAATAAATGCTCAAAATGATGTCCGTCAACCTCAATGCATTTGGCAATACGTGTAACGACATTCCTCTCAACAACGAGTAGTTCGCCTTCCGTAATGTTTGCACATGCATTGACAATGCGCTGACGAATGTTGTCAGGCGTATATCCTTCAACTTTCCCCACAGAAAAAAATCCGGGGGACGTCAGATCCGGTGAACGTGCGGGCCATGGTATGATGCTTCGACGACCGATCCACCTGTCATGAAATATGCTATTCAATACCGCTTCAACCGCACGCGACCTATGTGCCGGACATCCATCATGTTGGAAGTATATCGCCATTCTGTCATGCAGTGAAACATCTTGCAGTAACATCGGTAGAACATTGTGTAGGAAACCAGCATACATTGCACCATTTAGATTGCCATCGATAAAATGGGGGCCAATTATCCTTCCTCCGATAATGCCGAACCATACATTAACCCGCCAAGGTCGCTGATGTTCCACTTGTCGCAGCCATCGTGGATTTTCAGTTGCCCAATAGTACATATTATGCCGGTTTACGTTACCGCTGTTGGTGAATGACGCGTCGTCGCTAAATAAAACGCGTGCAAAAAATCTGTCATCGTCCCGTAATTTCTCTCGTGCCCAGTGGCAAAACTGCACACGGCGTTCGAAGTCGTCGCCATGCAATTCCTGGTGCATAGAAATATGGTATGGGTGCAATCGATGTCGATGTAGCATTCTCAGCGCCGACGTTTCTGATATTCCCGATTCTCGCACGATTTGTCTGCTACTGGTGTGCCGATTAGCCGCGACAGCAGCTAAAACACCTACTTGGGCATCATCATTTGTTGCAGGTCGTGGTTGAACAAGTCCTGTTTCCTTAAATACCGTAACTATCCGGCGAACGGTCCGGACACTTGAATGATGTCGTCCAGGATACCGAGCAGCATACATAGCACACTCCCGTTGGGCATTTTGATCACAATAGCCATGCATCAACACGATATCAACTTTTTCCGCAATTGGTAAACGGTCCATTTTAACACGGGTAATGTATCACGAAGCAAATTCCGTCCGCACTGGCAGAATGTTACGTGATACCACGTACTTATATGTTTGAGACTATTACAGCGCCATCTATCACAAAGCGAAAAAAGTGGTCCAACTAAAACATTCATATTTCTATACGTGCCACACGAATATGTAATAAAAAATGGGGGTTCCTATTTAAAAAAACGCAGTTGATATCCGTTTGACCTATGGCAGCGCCATCTAGCAGGCCAACCATAGCGCCATCTGGTTTCCCCCTTCAAGCTAGACGAGTTTCGTTCTTTGTAGTTTTTTCATTTGATGCTTATTTCGTGAGATATCTGGCCCGGTCACTATCAATGGATCAATGGACCACCCTGTATACATATACACACAGAGAGAGAGAGAGAGAGAGAGAGAGAGAAAGAGACTAACCTTTAGATAATATGTAAATTCCGAAGAAAGCGCAAAAAAGAAACAGGAAAAGAAACATGTTAGCCTTTGCACCTTCGTACCTGACCACCTTTCTTCAGTGTGATCTTTGGTGTACTTACGCATAATATACACAGAATACAGACCCTTAGACATCTTGGAATCCGTACCAGGTCGGGTTGACAGAGGAGATAGAGAAGATCCAAAGAAGAGCGGCGCGTTTCGTCACAGGGTTATTTGGTAAGCGTGACAGCGTTACAGAGATGTTTAGCAAACTCAAGTGGCAGACTCTGCAAGAGAGACGCTCTGCATCGCGGTGTAGATTGCTGTCCAGGTTTCGAGAGGGGGCGTTTCTGGATGAGGTATCGAATATATTGCTTCCCCCTACTTATACCTCCCGAGGAGAACACAAATGTAGAATTAGAGAGATTCGAGTGCGCACGAAGGCTTTCCGGTAGTCGTTCTTCCCGCGAACCATACGCGACTGGAACAGGAAAGGGAGGTAATGACAGTGGCACGTAAAGTGCCCTCCGCCACACACCGTTGGGTGGCTTGCGGAGTATGAATGTAGATGTAGATGTAGATGTAAATACTGCCTTCAGCTTGGATCAGTACGATTTTTATGTAATATATCTTCTTCATTCTCTATTATTAAAAAAAAATGTTATACTCCAAATGCCAAGAGATGCTGATGAATAATTCTTTATTTTTTAATGGATTCAATTTTCAGATTACGTTTAGGTATTATAAAGTTATTTACAACAATGTACATGTATACATTATTACTGCTGGAGTTAAATAAAATGAAAGTGATTCTGCAACACTTTGCACACTGGGACGTTCCGTCAATAGTAAAATACATTATACAGTCAGCAGATAAACGTACTAGCATAGTTAAGCACACCTCGTATGTTAATGTTATTACGCTACACCTCTCCTTTAGAGGCACACTACAGTACACAGAGAGATTGCAGGGCACTCTCACTTCTGGTTCGGTGTCATGCCGCTTAATGTGCTTAGGGAAGATGATCTTGATTACGATCTGACTTCATATATCAAAATGAAATCGTGGGCAGAAGATAACGCTCTTGCTTGTGTGCTCTAGTGAAGGGATAGCGGTAAGCTTTAGCTGCGTTTAAAGGAATAGGGTGCCGATTTAAACGACTGCAGTAAAAGCGTTTTTTTCTGCGGAACCTGGGTGAAAGCTTTTCTGGACTGTCGAGTTTCAAGGTCTCATTGTGCAGACATGTTTGGATGGCGCCGGTTGTTCGCCGGTCGCGTCCAGGTAGGCTGACTAGCGACAAGGAGACGCCGCTGCAATGGCAAAAGCATTAAAGACCGGCAGTAAAGCAGAGGATGGGCCCTTGTTAGGCAGGAAATCGATGAGACGACTGTAAGCGTTCTGCGAATTTCCGTGGGAGGTCACTGGCGCCCAGATCTCCAGGTTGTCACAAAAAACATATTTGTAAAGGCACAAGGCTTTCAGCGAGTTTATGGCAGTTCTTTGGAAACTTCTAAATGGACGCAACAGGGAAGATAACAATCAGATGGCTCTGAGCACTATGGGACTCAACTGCTGTGGTCATAAGCCCCCTAGAACTTAGAACTACTTAAACCTAACTAACCTAAGGACATCACACACATCCATGCCCGAGGCAGGATTCGAACCTGCGACCGTAGCGGTCTTGCGGTTCCAGACGGCAGCGCCTTTAACCGCACGGCCACTTCGGCCGGCTAGATAACAATCTTTTTATGGAGGGCTGTGGTTCCATCCTGCTAATATTGTTAGCAAAAGGCACAGCGTAAATGCGTGAGAAAGAGGCTGCAAAGCTGAATATCTTTTTTCTTTTCTCCCAATTAACTTTAAAGTCTCTGACTGGTCAAATTGGTGTACGAAGAGCAAGGAGCAGTCTCCCATCTTCGAATGCGGCACTCGAATTCGTGATTGGCTTGTGCTAAAGTGGGAGTAGTCTAAGATGTAAATGTGCATTGATACCGAGCTGGCGAGGAAAGCAGAGAGAAGGAGAAGAAGTCACTCTTGTACTGGCGCTTCGCTAGTAAAGAACTGCAGGTCTCTACTTAAACGGTGAGACTTGTGTCCTTTGCTATCGTGCCACCTAGAGCCTGCGGCAGTCACCTTCTGAACCATCAGAAGTACTGCTTCTAGCATCACAGACACAACGAGTGATGCGTGGGTGTACTTATTTGCCTTGAGTCGGCCGTCTAAGACTTGACATATTACGTCACGCATAGCCGTGGGACGGAGTCAGATTGGTTTGGCAGACCAGCAAACGGGCTCACCTGCACACTGTAGTCCACCGGGGTTTCATAGGCTCATAGGGAAGTATCTGCATTCCGAAGTAGCCGAACACAAGAACGCGTACTTGCATTTTTCGGGCGCGCGCCGTTAATATCAGATTGCTGCCGTCCATGACTTCAATCGCCGAACGCATCATGGTGTGCCGCCCTGACCAGCAGAAGGGTAAGGTTCACTGCTACGGCGTAGGGCTTCAATATATGTTTCTCAGGATCCTGTTCTTTCAAACCACTTTTCTTTTTTTGGAATAGTAGACTGTAGATGCTTGATTGTGGGGTGGATTTTGTGCCATACCCCGGACTCACGTGTATGAAGTCAGACAGAGCGGTTAGTGTTCTGATTAGTGTCGTGTGTCGATCCCCAGATGATCACTTTGTCCACCATAGACACCAAATTAGTGTAACCGTTTGTCAAATGAAAATGTCTGTGTGACAGTTCTTTAGACATTTGTTTGTGTTGTGATGTTAAGAATGAATAAATCTATTGTCATTTATGTCTCAACTTCTCCCTGTGTTCTGATTGACACTACCTTTGCCATTTATATTAAGGTCGTGATTATAAAAGAATGTAGCAAGATTGCAACCCGAAGGGCGCTTAATTGTGTTAGTACGAGGGCATGCTGGAAAGAGGGGCCACCGAAATTTATGGAAAGGTTTTTAAATAAATCTAACGTTTTTAACATTCTGTATCTTTATTCTCCATGTCTACAGCTTTCTGCCGCTAGAGGGCTCGGAACTGTGACATGTAACATGGCGGTGTGTAACGTAACTATTAAGGTTCGTGCTGTAATCTAATTTCGAACTCGAAGAGTTCGTCCACACATGGAGCACCCTCTGCTTCAACATAAAAATTCCAGTCCACACGAGCGCTGCGATATTTGCAACAATCATATGCCTTGGGCTCATTGTCATCGATCCTCCTCCACACAGTCCCAACTTGGCCCATCCGATTTTCATCTGATTAAAAAACTTATAGAGCACCTTCGACGACATCATTTTGATAGTGCCGAAGCGGTGCAAGCAAAGGTGAGGTCGTGGCCCGGCAACAAAGTCAAACATTCTATAGTGACGGTATCAACAAACTAGTCTCTCATTACGGGAATTGTGTGCGTTGCCTGGGTGATTATGCTGAGAAATAAATACAGAGACATGAGGAGTAAAGGTGTAGGATGTTAATAAAGTTTGTTTTGTTTAAAAAGCCTTAACTGTTATCATGGAGAAATTATTTTTCAGCCCACTTTTTATAGATGCATTTACAACTGAAACTAAAACAGTTATGTTATTTGTTTCAATATATAATAATTAACTTCTTGCACAGATGTGAAACAGGAAAAGCTTGTAGACGTGCTTCTGTAGTGCAAGTTTATAAATCACATACGATAAAATAATCACCACTACATTATATTCGTATTCTAAGTTAGTCAAACGAATTATATCACGTGCCTAATAGATGGGGCACTAGAAGCTATATAGATTCTTCAAGTAGATATAAACCAGACCCGGTATTCATTCTTGAAACGGACCGCGAGGTTACAGGTCTTGTATCCAGCACTCGCAACAAAATCAGACGTACTAGCACACAAAAAAATTACGTGGGCTATTAAGCCCCTGGCCTAGATGCCTTTCGGAACCGTGTCCTCCAGGAATTCACGAGCAAAGCGATAGAAAACCTAACACTCATTACGAAAGAAAATGACCAGAAGTGGTGCAGGGTACCCTTCGTCGCCTACCGTGGGGTGGCCTGCGGAGTATCTATGTGGATGTAGACGTCGAGTACTATGCTGAGAGTACCATCCCGAGCAGGAAGGCGTGCCGGTCCCTGGCACGAATCCGCCCGGCGGATTAGTGTCGAGGTCCGGTTTAGTGTCGAGGTCCGGTGTGCTGTCCAGCCCGTGGATGGTTTTTAAGGCGGTTTTCCACCTGCCTCGGCGAATGCAGGCTGGTTCCCCTTATTCTGCAAATGTTCAAATCTGTGTGAATTCCTAAGGGTCCAAACTGCTTACGTCATCAGTCCCTAGACTCACACACTACGGAAACTCACTTATGCTAAGAACAACACACACACCCATGCCCGAGCGAGAACTCGAACCTCCGGCGGGAGGGGCCGCCTTACTCCGTCTCAGTTACACTACGTGGGCGATTGCTGCGCAAACACTGTCTCCACGTACGGGTATACCATCATTACTCTACCACGCAAATATTTGGGATTACTCTCGTCTGGTATGAGACGTTCCCTGGGGGGTGAGGGGGGGGGGGTGTCCGTTGGGGGCCGAACCGCACAATAACCCTGGGTTCGGTGTGGGGGCAGCGGTGGGGTGGGTGGATTGCTGTGGCCTGTTGTAGGGTTGTGAACCACCGAGGGCTACGGCGGGACGAAGTCCTTCCGTCGTTTCTAGGTCCCTCGTTCAATATACACACACACACACACACACACGCACACACACACACACACACACACACACACACACACACACACACCATCCTAAGACATCAACAACTCTTCCTTGCTTCTAGGAAGGCGACCAAAGTAATGATTTTAAGGAAGCCAGAGAAAAACCATTCCCACCCACAAAATTACCGACTCAAAAGCTTTCTGTGCTCGCTGAGAGAGACTGTCAAGAAGAGAGTCCTAAAACGACCCACTAGGCACTGCATCAACAACAACACCCTGAGACCGGAGCAATTCGGCTTCGGGAATTACCACTCCACAACAGAACAACGCCTTCGCGTCGTTGAACATGTAACAGACGGCTACAGTTCCAAGAAAACAACAAGGGTGTTCCTAGACATCGAAAAGACTTTCGGTCGTGTATGGCACGACGCAATCCCCGGAACTGCAATATTTGCGAACCGGGGCAAAAACCTGATAGTGTCCCCCCCCCCCCTTCCCCCCCCCCCCTCCCCCCAATAATCCCACTGGAGCGTTTCATATAGGACGTCAAAAATTGAAAAAAAAAGATTTTTCGAAAATATGTTAATTTTCTTCTTCACGTCTTTGTGGAGGGTTTGATATATAAAATATATATGTTCAAGAAATGTAACATATGTTATTTCGTCTTAAGTGTGGCAAACTGCAGTGCCATGCCTCTTCACACAGCTTTCTGATATCGCACGTCACTGTATAACGCTCTGTGGATTCAAACGTGTATATTTTGTAATGGAAGGCATCACATCTACATTCAGGGCAGTGGAAATTAAAATGTCCTATGGCGCCTCTCCTATTGGCAGTCGACTGGTTTGATATCCTACCACCCTTTTAAAAACTCACAATTAATTAAGGGTGGTATTATTTGTGACCGGGAGAACAAGAACTCTTCCGAAAAATTGCACTCTTTATTGCCTACCAACTAATAACTTTCTCTTTTGTGTGACATAAAATTAAATATAGGAAACAAAACCATTAAAGACAAGAGACAAGCAAGACAGTAGACATTTCTTCAATCCTTAGGTCCGAGCATTTTTTCTCTCTAATCATGCGACAGCTTTACACGGTGTGCATTCCTTTCTGCTAAAGAATCTATTACCTCATCGAAGTGCGTCAAACTTTTTGCTACACGAAAAATCAAATTGTCGTTGTCTAATACTGAAAACGCTTTTACTGCAAATAGTACCAAAGAGTGGTGTGGTTTATCTATTTGATCACGTCTATTTTGTCCCTGTCTGCTAGACTAAGCGAGACTGCTCTGACACTAATGGTCATTTTTATGTACCTCATTTACATAAACAACACGACAGAATATAATTCACGAAGTACCAGTCTCAAATGCCTATAAGGCCTATTACAAGCAAAAAGTTTCATGTTAAGAAATAGTTTCACATTTCATTCATATGCTTCAGTTTCTCAAGCATCAGATCTAAAAGTATTAATAGTACGAAATTTCTATAGAAATTTGAAATCATCATATTCTTCGATATAATTTGTGTGATGTCTCCGTTTCTTCTCCCTCCTCGTTCTAACAATCAATCTTCTCATCACTAATTCAGTAACTATTCCTGCCACTGTCAAAATTTATTGTCCGATTAACTTCATTACCCTGTCAGACTCACCGGTTTAGTTTTCCCGAATTTATTCTCCCATTAGGCATTATTGCGTGTTCGTACAACGAGTTTTCCGCGCTATTCCGAGAATAGAACTTACGCATCTGTTAACTGGGAACTGTACAACTGGCCCTTAGCAGTGTAGCGATCTGACCAAACGTTTTGTGTCAAAATTTCATTATCTTGGATACACCCAGAAGCTAATATGTAATCTTTCTTACTTGTTATTCCTGTTAGTCGTTTATTTCTACTCTGAAAGTCTGAATCTATGGATATCGCTAATAATTATAACAACACTTATGAATCGCACACCCAATCAACTACATAAACAAACAGCGATTAGTATTCACCCTTTCAGGTTTGTTCGGCTCAGCTCGTACAGCCTCGTCCCCTTTAGCCTGCGGAAATGTCTTGTTTATTTCTTGATGCAACGGAGATTCCCTTGGCAGAGGCATCACGTACACTACGCATGCATTCAAAATTCAAGTTATGATTCGTTCAGAAATTAATTGAGAATGCGTTAAAAATGTTCAAAAACCAACAGGGATGCGTTTTAAAATCACATGAATAAGCGATAGACCAACGTGCGCCGAAAGCTAGGCTCTTTATGAAACAAGATTTTTTCTTCAAGAATATGAATTTGGCACCCCCTGAAACTGATGTCCGGGGCAGATACCTCGGTTTGCCCCCCAGCCCCTAGATGCGCGCATGGCAAACGACCTCATTCGCAGGCACAGCGACTCTTGTTTTCCTGTCGTATTCTTACTTTTCAGACGCTTGTACCTCACCAACAGAAGCATCAACACCAATATTTAGGGCAAACACTCAACAAGGCCCGGTATACAAGATGGAGTACCTTCAGGGCAGCATCCTGAAGCGCCCCTTGTTTAACCTCTACATTAATGATATCTCAACTATACAAAACGCGGATGAAACCGTAATCCTAGCGCAAAACTGGAGGCCATCGAACATCAACTCACGACTACAGGCAGCACAAAACTGTAATGGCGAGCCTTGGTTGGAACTGTGGTGTAATAAGGTAAACGTGGACAAATGCGAAGCAGTTCTGTTTACCCGTAGACCGATGCAACTACGCAAACGCCAACACTACAGACAAATAACACTACAGTCGCGCCCAGTACGTTTCCGAAAATTAACCTGAGGGGACCACAACCAATGCTTTGCCAGCCGAGCACACCCGAGGCTCAAACAACTTCATCCAGCGCTGAAAAGACAAAGGACACTGGACAGGCGGGTGTAGATATTCAAGCACATGACAGTGATTAGACCTCTTATGACGTACACAGCCCCTGTAGGGGGTTAGCAGCTCCATCAAGCCTACGACGCCTATAGGTTGTATAGAACAAGGCACTACGTATCATAAACAGTGCTCCACGACACACACGCACAGCGGAGCTCCACAATAAATACCGCCTCGAGACTCTATCGAGTCAGAAAACTCTCCACACGTCTGCACAGGAACTCAAGAAACGCGTAAAATCCCTTCATCACTTCTGAGGATCTGCGATGACAGCCACGCGGGATTAGCCGAGCGGTCTAGGGCGCTGCAGTCCTGGACTGTGTGGCTGGTCCAGGCGGAGGTTCGAGTCCTCCCTCGGGCATGGGTGTGTGTGTTTGTCCTTAGAATAATTTAGGGACTGATGACCTTAACAGTTAATTCCCATAAGATTTCACACACATTTGAATATTTTTTTTTTTTTTCTACGATGACAACCATAGGTGGAAATATAATCGTCCAAGACACTCCTTACCAGGGACGCTAAACTACCTACGGCAAACTAAAGAAAAATAAACAACGCAAATTTCGGCGAACTTATAAATCCCAATCATGCTGACTGGAACTACCAGATGAATGAACACAGCCGCACCGCCGGCAAAAGCAGGGAAGCCAATTTTCACATTAACACAAACAAATCCACAAAACCTTCACAGTGTGCGATCGATTTACGACCAGTCAACCACTCACATCAGCACCATGGCATGTTACAAGGTACGCAGACGCTGCAGCTGCTCCAGGAGGCATCGTCGGTAACCAAACTGAGTAGTACCTCTCATCGATTGAGACTGATACTCTCTATGAAGAACCTAAGTAATCACTTAGGTATCGAGCTTTGACGATACCCAACAGCTAACCATAACCCTAACCTTGCACCATCTGTCGCATGAAAACCGCTACTGCTCTTACTACCAGTCCAGACTGTCGCAGAGGTAATTTTCCCTTAGTGCTTTGCTTGACACTTTATCCCACTGCCCTTAAAACCGTTACTCTTCAGTCGTTTTCGTCCACTTTCTATCTCACCTCGATGGGCCCTTGTTAGTCGTAAATCCAACCAGACACACGGACATCATCACAGACCCACATCCTGTGAACTCCTCGACTAACATTAACAAACGCAAACGTGACAGTAGAACATTTGCGATGGTACCATCCAAGTTTGGGCGTGGAGGGACTCCACCTCTTTACGAAAATACTGATACAATCACAACACACGATAAGTTCAAATTCGCTGTAGAAAGGAGAAAAATAATTAAATGGATTAACTAGGTATAACAAAAAGAAAATTATACAATCTTCCCACATGTAATATTTGTTAATTACTAAGGCAATAATAAATTAATCATTGGAGAACTCCCAGAAACAAACAGCTTTCGTGGACGAGATCTAAAAACTAAACGCAATACCACTTAATATGATCTGCTACCAGATATTCCTCCTAAGAAAAAAAAAATGGGTATCACCCAGAAGGGGAGGAGATAAAGAAATGAAACTTGACGGGCTGAGAGGGTATGTGATGTTGCTTCAGTGATTACATTAACGAGTCCAGTTTACAAAGAACCTGATGGTATGAACCCATTTAATCAGTATGGCGTTGCACCCCCTCTGCTCCGTATGTATGTACTGATTAGGCTGCGAAGGATGTCATAAAGCTATTGTATCTTGTTCTGAGGCAAGCGGTCCTACAATTGTAGTAACTGGTCCTTGTTATCCATGATACTCGCACAGGGACGGAGTTGTCGACCAATGTGGTGTCAGCCTTGTTCTACTGGGGACAGATCTGGAATTCTTGCTGGTCGCGGGAGTACCTGAATATCACACAGGGAGTTCATAGAGACACTTACCATGTGAGGACGAACATGGGTCTGTTAAAAAATTGCACCACTACATTGTCGTATGAGAGATAATTCAAGAGGGAACTGGACGTGCGACGTACATTCGAGCTGTCAGAGTTCCCCCAATCACTTCAGCCGTCACAGTCATCAAGAGTAATACCGCTATGCCTCTGCAAAACATTGGAAGAATGGAACCTCTTCTTAGGTCGCCGCCATACCTGTCGATGATAGTCATCTGGGGTAGTGCAGAACGACGATTCATTGTTCAACACAATTCGACGCATTTCATCAGCAGTCAGAGGTTCCCGGTTACGGCACCACTCCAGACGCAGCCGTTTGTGTTGTGATGTTAACGGCAGCATGGGTCGGCAGTTCCCTAGTCCGCCTGCCGTTATTCTGCAGCAAATGGTGGGGAGGAATATTGCATGAAGTCCGTCACACGTTCTCGGATGGCAGGTGCAGATGTGAAAAGTTCATGGTGTGCATGGTCCACGATACTGTGATTCTTCATTGTGGCGGTCACACTTCGTCGATCGGAACCTTGACGGTTAGTATGCCTCAACTTATGTTCACATACAGTCCAACATCGGACCACTGTCCCACCCAAATGCTACACAAATCTGGTTAATGGACAAAAAATGGCCCTGAACACTATGGGACTCAACTTCTGAGGTCATCAGTCCCCTAGAACTTAGAACTACTTAAACCTAACTAACCCAAGGACATCACACACATCCATGTCCGAGGCAGGATTCGAACCTGCGACCGTAGCGGTCGCGCGGTTCCAGACCGAAGCGCCTAGAACCGCTCGGCCACAGCGGCCGGCTGTGATCACTCAACATCTGACGCTGTTAAAAAAAATGGTTCAAATGGCTCTGAGCACTATGGGACTCAACTGCTGTGGTCATTAGTCCCCTAGAACTTAGAACTACTTAAACCTAACTAACCTAAGGACATCACACACACCCATGTCCGAGGCAGGATTCGAACCTGCGACCGCAGTAGCAGCGCGGCTCCGGATTGGAGCGCCTAGAACCGCACAGCCACCGCGGCCGGCTCTGACGCTGTTCACGTCCCTTGCATACTCTATCAGGTCTAGTAACAACACTAAACACGAGGAATATTATGGCAGCCTGGTGGCCATTCTACTTTTCACTGCTAATTACAACTCTTATCAATTACATATCCACCGATGTTGTGTACATGTAAAAAGTTCCATTAACATCCGATCAAGTCTTCTGGGTGATTTACTTCCTTTGCCAGGTAGTGGATGCCAAAACACAATAACGCAAATGGCCAAAAACAATAGCTACAAAGAAATGTAGTCACAAAACGAACCAAATATAAAACCAAATGAAAGGAGAAGATATACTATACACACGATTTACCAGAAGTACGAGAATAGATACGCAAGGAACCATAGCAACTAGCCGAGGGGTCTAAGGCGCTTCAGTCATGGACCGTGTGGCTGCTCCCGGCGGAGGTTCGAATCCTCCCTCGGGCATGTGTGTGTGTGTGTGTGTGTGTGTGTGTTTGTCCTTAGGATAATTTAGGTTAAGTAGTGTGTAAGCTTAGGGACTGGTGACCTTAGCAGTTAAGTCACATAAGAATTCACACACATTTGATTTTTTTGAACCAGAGCAACAACAAGGTAAGAAAAATACAAGCAGAAAATGAAGCTGAATCCAACACAAAATTCTGTGTAATAACGATTAGATTCGAGCTTATAGGGAATACCCTAAATGTTTTCGGAGGGTAAAAGCACTCAAGGAGCTCAGATATATACACAGAAAATCAGTTACTTTAAAACACTGCAGCGTTTGTTCAGCAATGATATTGGGATAAACCGTACAAACGTTTGGTATCAACAAGAAACAACCTCCAGGTGTCTGTAGAAGGAAAACTCAACTGATACCCACAGAAAATCTGTGGAACACAGATACACGTCAACAAGGAATAAAGACACGAAAGTAGAATAGAGACGCATCTACAAACCTTAAAATAAAATCCAAAATATTATAGTTCAAATGGTTCAAATGGCTCTGAGCACTATGGGACTTAACATCTATGGTCATCAGTCCCCTAGAACTTAGAACTACTTAAACCTAACTAATCTAAGGACATCACACACATCCATGCCCGAGGCAGGATTCGAACCTGCGACCGTAGCGGTCACGCGGTTCCAGACTGAAGCGCCTAGAACCGCACGGCCACACTGGCCGGAAAATATTAAAGTGAAACCAAAAAAAATTATAAGTTAACTTAGCGTTTGAAACAATGTTCGTAAAGATACAGCTACTAAAGAGTGCGATGAAAATAACTTACTCCTTCGTTTCACTCAATCCTAAACGCTTTCCATCCATTCATTACAAACTAAAAGCCAATCATCTGTGAATTCAGAATTATGTACTCTAAAAGACACACACTTACGATACGAAACAACAGAAACGGTAGACACACAAACGTACACTATGTCATCAAAAGTATACGAACACCCAAAGAAACATACGTTTTTCATATTAGGTCCATTGTGCTGCCACCTACTGCCATGTACTCCATATCAGCGACCTCAGTAGTGATTAGACATCGTGAGAGACCAGAATGGGGCGCTCCGCGGAACTCACGGTCTTCGAACGTGGTCAGGTGATTCGGTGTTACTTGTGTCATACGTCTACACGCGAGATTACCACACTCCTATACATCTCTAGGTCCACTGTTTCCAATGTGATAGTGAAATGGAAACGTGATGGGAAACGTACAGCACAAAAGCGTAAAGGCCGCCATCGTCTGTTGACTGACAGAGACCGTCGATAGTTGAAGAGGGTCGTAATGTGTATTAGGTAGACATCTATCCAGATCATCACACAGGAATTCCAAACTGCATCAGGATCTGTAGTGGACTGGCCCGACAGCCAATCCACTATGACTGGTAGCCGAAAGGCAGGCGCTTAAGCTCACGCAGGCTGGCGCGAGGTCTGGAACAGTTAAGGGAATTAATTGTAGCAAATAAAGTACGTAGTTGATGTAATACTTAACTTTAATCCATAACTGGTGTACATCGCTCTTGACGGTACATGTTTTACTATCTCAATATTAACTGGTAATGGCGCCTTGCTAGGTCGTAGCAAATGACGTAGCTGAAGGCTATGCTAACTATCGTCTCGGCAAATGAAAGCGTATTTGTCAGTGAACCTTTCCTAGCAAAGTCGGCTGTACAACTGGGGCGAGTGCTAGGAAGTCTCTCTAGACCTGCCGTGTGGCGGCGCTCGGTCTGCAATCACTGACAGTGGCGACACGCGGGTCCGACGTATACTACCGGACCGCGGCCGATTTAAAGGCTACCACCTAGCAAGTGTGGTGTCTGGCGGTGACACCACAGGATCCACTTCAAGTATTCTGACAGTTAGGCGGTAGGTGAGAAAACTTTGATTTATTGGTCGAGCGGCTGCTCATATGCCACACATCACGCTGATAAATGCCAAACGACGCCTCGCTTGGGGTAAGGAGCGCAAATGTTGGACGATTGAACAGTGGAAAAACGTTGTGAGGAGTGACGAATCATGGTGCACAATGTGGCGATCCGATGGCAAGGTGTAGGTATGGCGAATGCCTGGTGAAAGTCATCTGCCGGCGTGTGTAGTGCGAACAGTAAAATTCGGAGGCGGTGGTATTGCAGTGTGATCGTGTTTTTCATGGAGTGGGCTTGCACCCCTTGTTGTTTTCCGTGGAACTATCACAGCATACGCCTACAATGATGTTTTATGTACCTCCTTGCCTCCCACTGTTGAAGAACAATTCGGTGATGGTGTTTGCATCTTTCAACACGATCGAGCACCTGTTCATAATGCACGACCTGTGGGGGAATGGTTACACGATAATAACATCCCTTTAATGGACTGGCCTGAATCCTATATAACACATTTGGGATGTTTCGGAACGACGACTTCGTGCCAGGCCTCACCGACTGACATCGATACCTCTCCTTGGTGTAGCACTCCGTGAAGAATGGGCTGCCATTTCCCAAGAAACCTTACAGCATCTGACTGAACGCATGCCTGAGAGAATGGAAGCTGTCATCAAGGCTAAGGTTGGGTCAACACCATATTGAATTGCAACATTACCGATTGAGGGATCCACGAACTTGTAAGTCATTTTCAGCAAGGTGTTCGGATACTTTTGATCGCATAGTGTAGTAGCAACTCTCTGACTATTTCTTCAAAATCATTTGGCAAGGTTCTTAAACTGTGAAATGGTGATCAATAATTTCTCATACGTGAGTCTTGCAAAAACTTTTATTCACATATTCCTGCGTCTTCTGAGATTTATTTCTCTGTACAGTACTTTGGTTCTGATTTTTCTGTGTTACTGATTTCATGTGTTCAGTCCTCACCACGTTTCTTCACTCCCCTATCCCTGATATCCGTGTCTGATCCAGTCTGGAACCGCGCGACCACTACGGTCGCAGGTTCGAATCCTGCCTCGGGCATGGATGTGTGTGATGTCCTTAGGTTAGTTAGGTTTAAGTAGTTCTAAGTTCTAGGGGACTGATAACCACAGAAGTTAAGTCCCATAGTGCTCAGAGCCATTTGAACCATTTGAACCGTGTCTGATCAACATGACTGTGTCCAGAAGGTGGAGGAAACAGGAAGGAATTACTTCACTATTATTAAATCAGACAACCAGTTTGTTGAAACAGAGGGACAGAACGTCGAATTTGTGTGTGTATATTTCCATATTAGGATTTCTTGCCTCAATTGGTAATAAGGTAACCCTTAAAGGATCACTTCGTGTTTATTTGTCTTTCTGTCTGTCCGTCTGACTGTTGAAAACTGTTTTTTTCAGGCTCAGAAATGGTTCAAATGGCTCTGAGCTCTATGGGGCTTAACTTCTTTGGTCATCAGTCCCCTAGAACTTAGAACTACTTAAACCTAACTAATGTAAGAACATCACACACATCCATGCCCGAGGCAGGATTCGAACCTGCGACCGTAGAGGTCGCGCGGTTCCAGACTGTAGCGCCTAGAACCGCTCAGTCACCACGGCCGTCTCTTGATGGTGGATGAGCTATTTATATACATAATGAAGTTCGTACGGGGCCCTCCGTGCATCAGTTCTCTTCGAACATACCCGGATTTTAATTAAATAATTAGAATAACCCAGTAACACAACGTTTAGGAGCTAATCTGAATTAGGTGAGTATACACAGGATATTAGAGGATTTTATAGCTATTCACTTTAGTCACTGGCGAATTACTGGTCTTCGTAAGTGGATGTTTAGAGTACATTATGGGATTTAAAATATCCGGACACCCCCAGGGACATGCGTTTTTCGTATTAGGTGCATTGTGCTGCCACCTACTGCCAGGTACTCCATATCAGCGACCTCAGTTTTCATTAGACATTGTGAGAGAAGTAGAATGGGGCACTCCACGGAACTCACGGTTCAAATGGCTCTGAGCACTATGCGACTTAACTTCTGAGGTCATCAGTCGCCTAGAACTTAGAACTAATTAAACCTAACTAACCTAAGGACATCACACACGCCCATGCCCGAGGCAAGATTCGAACCTGCGACCGTAGCGGTCGCTCGGCTCCAGACTGTAGCGCCTAGAACCGCACGGCCACTCCGGCCGGCGGAACTCACGGTCTTCGAACGTAGTCAGGTGATTGGATGTCACTTGTGTCATACGTCTGTACTCGAGATTGCCACACTCCTAAACATCCCTAGCTCGATTGTTTCCGATGCAATAGTGAAGTGGAAACGTGAAGGGACACGCCAACAATTGAAGAGTGTCGTAATGTGTAATAGGCAGACGTCTATCCAGACCATCACACAGGAATTCCAAACTGCATCAGGAGCCACTGAAAGTATTATGATAGTTAGGTGGGAGGTGGGAAAACTTGGATTTCATGGTCGAGCGGCTGCTCATATCCCACACATCACGCCGGTAAATGAGAAACGACGCCTCGCTTGGTGCAAGGAGCGTAAATGTTGGACGATTGAACGTCATCTGCCAGCGTGTGTAGTGCCAACAGTAAAATTCGGAGGCGGTGGTGTTATGGAGTGGTCGTATTTTTCATGAAGGGGGCTTGCACCCCTTGTTGTTTTGCTTGGCACTACCATAGCACAAGCCTACATTAATGTTTTAAGCACCTTCTTGCTTCCCACTGTTGAAGAACAATTCGGGGATGGCGATTGCATCTTCCAACAGGATCAAGCACCTGTTCATGATGCACGGCCTGTGGTGGAGTGGTTCCACGACATAAACATCCCTGTAATGGACAGGCCTGCTGAGAGTCCTGATCTAAATCCTTTAGAACACCTTTCGGATGTTTTGGAACGCCGACGTCGTGCCAGGCCTCACGGACCAAAATTGATAATTCTCCTCAGTGCAGCACTCTGTGAAGAAGAAACCTTTCAGCACCTGATCGAACGTATGCCTGCGACAGTGAAAGCTGTCATTAAGACTAAGGTTGGGCCAACCCCATACTGAATTCCAGCATTACTGATGGAGGGAGCCACGAAATTGTAAGTCATTTTCCGCCAGGTGTTCGGATACCTATGATCACATAGTGTATCATGAAACTAAAGCAATTTCAGACAGAAGAGAACGGCGGCTTCGCGAGTGAGAAAACAAGAACAGCACCAAACTTAGAACGTCATTTGACGCAACATCACTTTTACATTAAAAATTGGTGCATAATGTGTACCCAGGAATCATTCTGCGAAACGTTGTCTTTGCTGTCACGTGGACTAGATTATGTATGTTTTGAATAATTATTCACGTACCAAAGAACATGGAGCGATCTGAACGAATACGCTGTTTCATTGTATTGCAAAATATGTGTTTCTTATTCTCATTCTAGGCGCAACGAGAGAAACGGAATATGCCGCCTAAATTTTAAAATGTTTTCAGCCAACTGACTTCAAAATACGTAGTAGATAATTCTAGTTACATCGTGAGAAACTCGACTAACGTTTGAACTACATAGTGTCGCTGCTACAAGTTCTCAAAATAAAAACCCGGTTGGAAACTTAACGGCTATATCGAGATTTCTATACGTAATCAGATGTATAACCGGATATAAAATAAGCATTAATTGAAAAACCGTAACTTTTAGGCCAAATAGTTCATTTTCTAGTAAATACTGCGTCTTAATTGACTAATGCTGTAATTAATTAAAAGTAAAGTAAATATGGATCAACATATTTAGATTAACAAAGTATCCTGTCTCTTTTAAAATGCACCAAGACTCAGTCAGGTGAAACACAAACTATACCCAGGCGTGGCAGAGTGCATAGAATTAATAACAAAGTATAACACCATCTTCTTTGTAGAAAACTCAAATGTTCGGACAACGTACATCCAAATGGTGGATAAGAGATTTTAGCTACATGAGGAAAAACATAAGTTTGTATTTTATTGTAACTCAGTAGCTTCCTCACCTTCAACCTTCAGAGCTGTTGTTGAGATCAACTGTATAACAACATTAGAGTATTTACATTAAGTATTGCTCTTGGTAGCAAATATAGTTATTCAAAAGGCCGTATGTGGATGAAGTAAGAATCTCGCAGTGAACATGAAAACAGTGACATAATAATACCTCTATTTTGCATTGATTTATGCCTGATAATGGATACAGACCAAAAAACAGTAAAAAATTAATTAGAACGAAACTAAACTTCCCCCGAACAGGCCATGAAGGCCAAACCGTACAGACCGGCTGCCGGGTCATCCTCAGCCGATAGTCGTCACTGGATGAGGATAAGGAGGGGCATGTGGTCAGCACACCACTCTACCTGCCATATGTCTGTTTCCGAGAGCGGGGCCGCTACTTCTCAATCAAGTAGCTCCTCAGTTTGCCTTACAAGGGCTGAGTGCACCACGCTTGCCAACAGCGCTCGGCAGATCGGATGGTCACCCATCCAAATGCTAGCCATGCTCGACAGCGCTTAACTTCGGTGAACTGACGGAAACCGGTGTTACTACTGCGCAAGGCCGTTAGTAAAAAATTAACTGATAAGTTGAATATTGCAATAAGTTCCTGTATAAACAGTGACAACTCCAACAGTAAATAACACCGTATAACAGCTAACAGAAAAATATGTGTGCATACAACAATCAAAAAGTTTTATATAAATTATCAAACCTGTCACGAGGAAGGAATATCTTAGAGTTAACTTTTACACTAATAACTAAATAAAGAAGAAAATCATCCATAGTATTCAAACAAGAGCAAGCCTTACATTAGATTAGGGATATTCAGACTGAACTGCAGTTCACGTCCAAAGATATACACTGATTAGCCAAAACATTATGAGAACTGCCCACTGTGTGGTTGGATGCCGCCTGGTGGCGTTGTGGGCACGTGACGCGGTAACAAAGGTATGTAGACGGAGCAGACACGGACGGGGGATCGCCCTAGCGAAGACATGGGCTGCAAGTGGGGAAGTCCATTGAGATAATCGACTTTCACAAACGTCAGATTATTATTACGCAGAGCCTGTGAACGAGTATCTCGAAAATGGCGAAGCTGGTCGAATGAGCTCGTCCTACTGTAGTTAGTACGAGGGATGGAACTTTAATAGTGGCAACTATTTATTTACAGCTTGTACAAAATAGATACGTGTTTCAAAGTCTTACTAAACTTCAAAGTAGTCACCAGCATTGTGTATAACCCGTTGCCAGCGATGTGGAAGTCGTAGGATACTCTTAGCAGTGCCAGTTGTGTTGACAGTTCGAGCGGCCCGGTCTATTGCCCGACAAATTTGTAGCAGTTCTGAAGCGAATACCGCGAAGTGTTTCCTTCAGGTCCTGCAGAAAGTGTCCTCACTTCTGTCTCTACGCTGTTCATTTTTACAACACAACCTACGACCAGCTTAGAGACAGAAGTGATGACACTTTCTGCAGGACATGACCATCATTTTGCAGGACAATCCTCAAGCACGAACAGTGCAAGCTGTTACTGATTTGTTTGACTGATGGGGCTGCCAAGTGCTATATCACCTACTGCGGTCCGCTGACCTAAGCCATCGTGAGTTCAACTCGATTTCTAAACTGAAGGAAACACTTCACGGTATTCGCTTCAGAACTGCTACAAATTCGTCGGGCAATAGACCGCGCCGCTCGAACTGTCAACACAACTGGCACTGCTAAGAGTATCCTACGACTTCCACATCGCTGACAACGGGTTATACACAATGCTGGTGACTACTTTGAAAATCAGTCGAACTTTGAAACACGTATCTATTTTGTACGAGCTGTAAATAAATAGTTGCCACCATTAAAGTTCTAACCCTCGTACCTACTACAGTGAAACTACCACTACAAGCTAAGTGGTTGGACATCAACGACTATTCACGGAACGTGGGGCCGGAGGCTCATCTGCTCTGTAAAGCAGGGTAGATGGCGATCTGATCTGTGGCATCTCCGCCGAAAGAGCACAATGCTAGTGCACACATAACTGCTTCGGAGCAAACCGTTCATCGCACATTGTTGAACATGGAGCTCCGCAGCAGGTTATCTCTACGTGTTCACATATTGACCCAACGACATCTGCAATTACGGATGCAGTGGGCACGGGACAATCGGTATTCGACTATCGATCAATAGAGACGGGTCGGCTCTTCAGGTGAATCACATTTTTTCTACACTATATCGATGGTCGTCTCCACAAACGCCGTCATCGAGGTGAACGGTGACTCGAATCGTGCAACGCTCCAAGGACACTGGCTGGTGGGAGCAGTATTATGCTATGGGAGACATTCTCCTGTGCTTGCGTGGGACCTGGTATTAATCGAAGACACGCTGACAGCTGCGAACCTCCTGCATCCCGTCATTCTTGTTGTCTTCCCCGACGGCGATGTCATCTTTCAGCAATACAATTCTCAGTGTCTCTGAGCCAGAACAGTGCCACTGTGGTTTTAGGACCATTACAGTGAGCTCACGTTCATGTTTTGGGAACCAAATTCACCTGATGCAAATCCAATGGAACCCGTGTGGGTCGCTATTAGTCACCATCACCGCGTACATAAATCAGCGGCTCGTATTTCCGCTGATTACATGACCTGTGCGTAGACATCTAATGACTCATATCTCCACAAACCTACCCACAAACCGTAGGATCCCTGATACGCAGAACCAACGATGTATTTCGTTCTAAATACGGACGAACAAGCTGTTAAGAAGGAGGTCATAATGTCTTGGCACATCACTGCACATAGCCCAAAAATAAAAATATTTTAGTACGCGATTTCTCGAACATGTGGATACTCTTCATTTAAAATGTCTAAACAAACCGACTTTTGCCTTTCACGTTGCTGCAGACGGACATCAAATGACAGAAATCCTGCACCTGGCCAACAATGGCAAGAGAATGAATCTCCTTGGAAGACAGAAAGTGCACATCTCAATTGGCATCCTAATGGTTCAAACTCAGAAACCCATAAACATATTGGTAAAATATTTTTATAAATCACTTGTAAAATCTACTCATCAAATACAGTCCTTGCAAAAACATAATAATAATTTTCTGTTCTTCTCCCTAAAGTGACTGCTTAGTTGTTGTCACGATTCCGAAGACCGCTTTGAAGCTGCTCTCCACGCTACGCTGTACAAGCGTCTTCATCTCCTAATAACTGCTACAACCATCACAAAGTTCCCTTCGCCACAGTTCTACTCAGTACCACCTCATTGGTCACATGATTAACCCTCTTGTATTCTTCATTCTGAAGTTTTTTCCAGTATGTCAGTCCATTAACTGCACGTAGAGTATATGATATTATTTATTGTGTGTAAAATTTCCGTTTCACTTTCGAAACATTCAGTCAAATTTATTTGTCGTTCTGTTAATGACAGCCATTCTATGCTAAACTAGTTTGATAAGGATTCAGGTAAAATGCTAGTGTAGTCGCTGTACATCGTTAATGTGAAAAATTAAAAACTAACTGTAAAAAGCGTAGCACTACACAATACAGTATATAAATTATATGTTAAGCAAGTAATATGACACAATGTCGGTTTTTAGTCATTCAGAGGCATGCATGAAGTTTTAAGGTCGACAGTAGTAATTCGATAAGCACAAATGCCTTATAAATAATTCTAGAATGTATAAGAAATGTGTAAATTGATTTTAGGTGCAATTTGCGATATAAACAAATCCATAAATCGCCCACATGGGGAACGCAGCACACCATCAGTGAATCTTAAAGTGTGTGTTATATAAGGAAATGAGGAAATAACTCCTACTTAATGAATAAAATTAAGGGCATCAAATTATTAATTACGCATAATTATGCAACCAAATACGTAGGAATTACAATTACGAACAACTTAAATTTCAACATATCAATTACGTCAAGAGCTGATAGGGAAAAGCATGAAATGCGTTTTGGTTGAACTAACTGAATATGAAAAGTGTCTGGTTGCTGAATTCCTAGAAGTAACGCAGTTTGGATTGCTGAAAGAGTGAAATACTTTTCTTAAAAGATTCTACTCCCTTGATGAAATTGCAGACTCACAACAAGAAAGCAGTTTTTACAATTAACCCGATTTTTATTGACATTTTTAGTTTCTCTCTTGGAGAATGGATGGTTCTCCCAAAGAATTATCAGGACTGTTTTATGTAAAGTGTCAGCTGTGTGTCAGTGGTCCACGAAAGGCCGTCATCCTAGTTCCGGACGCTACTAGTGTAAGGCTAGGCGCAAATTGAGAAGCGTATAGCACGTGTGACGTGACACTAGACTACAGCGCGACTCGCACGTGCCGCACGGGTCGCGCGGGTCCAGCGCATATTGCGACGCGTACACCATACTTCGCACGCGCCGACTGGCGACGCTCTGCGCTGACTGAACCGACACGCGCGCAACCTCTTATCTTTCTCAAACGATTTTACAGAAACTATTCTCTGAAAATATGTGATTTTTGCCTTACTTGTAGCGTTTATATGTCAGCTTCGTGACGAAGTGCCCATCACCTCGCTAATGACCATTCTTATTGTGATGTACACATTTTAGTGAGACACTACGCAAGACTCAAAAAGTTTGCAACGAAAATTAGGGGTCGCTATGATTTTGCGTTTGGTGCGTGTTACACCATATGTCGCGGCGTATGAAATTCAGCTAACGTGCTGAATTCTTGTTTAGACTTGGGAGGAGATCTCTATCTGCCTCCGATCTCGAGAAAATGGATCCCATGTAGCGCGCTTACTTCCGATCTCACGCCCGCGAGAATTAAATACTCGCAACATCTCTCGTAGCTCCTAAACCGCTCGAGACATCGAAACGAAAGTTTGGCGAATGATAGCATACAAGGAGGAGAGTTCAAAATGGTTCAAATGGCTCTGAGCACTATGGGACTTAACATCTATGGTCATCAGTCCCCTAGAACTTAGAACTACTTAAACCTAACTAACCTAAGGACATCACACAACACCCAGCCATCACGAGGCAGAGAAAATCCCTGACCCCGCCGGGAATCGAACCCGAGAACCCGGGCGTGGGATGCGAGAACGCTACCGCACGACCACGAGATGCGGGCGGAGGAGAGTGTTTTGCCAATTATCAAACACACGGAACTTTCTTATCTATGGCGATATATCAGTACTTATACTTCCCGTCTTATTTATTTCACTCCAGTGACTGTAATTTTTCAAGAGTTATCGACAGCTAGCGAAACAAGAGCTTCCTAGTATGAAAATAAACATGAAATTTCTTCTTTTATGTTACTGCAAACCGATACTACGAGGTTTTTCGTAAGCTATTGAACTCTGTAATTGCAAATTACTTGTTTAATGAGGTCCTCCGTTTCGGAATTCTGTCTCAATAGCTGATGTGAGATGAGTTTGGCAAATTACATTGTGACGAAGGAAGTACAATTAAACCAGTCACCAAGAGAAATGTGGCCTTTACTCAAAAATGGTGATGCTTCTTCGAATGAGAAAATGTTAACAACTCACACAGAAACAGATTGGCAATTCTGTTGGAATTTTGGTGGAATCCCCGTAACCCATCGTATTTTTAACACTGAGCGATTGGAATGGAAACTTACCAAAGGATTTTATTCCTTCTCTTGATCTGAGCAATATTAAAATAATGACGAGAGTTCCTTCACGCGGAATGATAGGCACATGCCAGATACTGTTTACTCACCTAGGGCTTGCCAAACTGACAATGCATGATCGCGAATAAAATAGTTGTTATTGAGAAAAATAAACAATTGATCTGTCGCACAACACAATGGTGAGTGTCTTGTCAGCAGCGAAGGATAATGCGCGCGACAGGAATGCACAAGCTAGCCATGTGTGCCTTGTGAGATGGAGTTCGAAAAACATTGTCATGAAAGTAGATCTGCCTTTGTCAGCAGCACATTTCAACAAATTAAATATATCTAATCATAACACTCTTTTGGGATATTCCTACTTTCGTAATAAGTATCGACCATTTTCTTCATTTGTGTAGCCTGTTGTTGTATAATTAGTTTATTAATGCTGATAATGTCCATGCAACAATTGAAATGCTTTTTCTCATCACGGCGAACCAATTAAAACATTGTTATTTGTGACTGTTTTTCGACTGCTTCTAGCTTGCAGTGGAAATATGTTGCTCACATGCATGTAGTACAGTGTGTCGTATTACATTATCACATCCATATCAGAGTAATCACAGTGAAACTTCTATATTTCAGATCTTGGACGCTTTTTACCAGATGCACAAAGGGATCACACCTGTGGAGATTATCCCTTTCTAAATTTTTGTAACAGATCGTACAGATACGCTAGCTTACTAGGCAGCGAGAAGATAACCTTGCTTTACTTTCCTGCCTTGATTCTTAATCACATGATTTTATAATATTCCTTGCTTCCTTATTCACTACCCTCTGTCCCTTCTTGCGATCTGAAAACATCGCGGAGGCATACGGTGCAATTCCAGTGGCCAATGGCTCATCAGTTACTGAAGTATACATTTTTCTTGACAGAAGAAATACAAAACAAAACTATGCACATATAAGTAACAGAAAAGTATAACGTGCTAACGATGAAAGCTGGAGCGTTTAAATGGCGAAAAACGAAATACTACCCAAAGGCAATAAAATTCAGTACACAGTAAGGCAAAATTTATCGTATGGGCAATATTACCACTGCTCATATGCGCCGTTCCGATGTGAGCATTATGGCCGTGCTACTTTTCCGCTCCCCGCCTCAAATTTCCTACGGTACTAGCGAGGCAAGCGCGACGCGCGGCGCGAAAAACTGCCTCAACCACAACGCCGCGCGACCTGGCGCAGGCGCGTGTCGCGTCCCAGTCGCGTCGCGTCGCAATTTGCGCGGTCCCATTTGAACCTGTGATGTTACAAAAACACGCGCTGCGCTGCGTCGCGCCACACGCGCTTTACGCGTTTCAATTTGCGCCTAGCCTAAAGAATGGGCCGCCGCATAAGGCGATCAGCCTTTACTGGCCACCCTGCGATCACTACAGAAACTGACACAAATATTATTCGCAGAGTGACAACTGAGAAGCGTGCTACTCACGAAAGCCTTCTTCCACATACCTTGACCAGGAAGTTTATTACTGTCGTGACGACACTGCGCTCTTGTTCTGAAAGAAACCGTTTGAAGCCGTTTTCCGGCCGTTTTTGATTTATATTTTCTCCCACCGTATTTAGAGCCGATTCCATCATACGTTTCCTTTCTCAACGCTTGATGAGCTGAGCTACGTCTTAAATCATGAGAGCTTTATTGTAAAACCGAGCGAGGTGGCGCAGTGGTTAGACACTGGACTCGCATTCGGGAGGACGACGGTTCAATCCCGCGTCCGGCCATCCTGATTTAGGTTTTCCGTGATTTCCCTAAATCGCTCCAGGCCAGTGCCGGGATGGTTCCTTCCAAAAGGGCACGGCCGACTTCCTTCCCCGTCCTTCCCTAATCCGATGAGACCGATGACCTCGCCGTCTGGTCTCCTTCCCCGAAACAACCAACCAACCTTTATTGTAAAGAAATTCGATTCACATTTCTGCCCTCCTCGATACTTTGACTTTTCTATGTTTAACATGAAACCTAATTTCGGTGCCACTAAATGCAATTACTTCCCACATATTTCTCCAGTTCAGCACATACACTGAAGCGCCAAAGGAACTGGTATAGGCATGCGTATTCAAATACAGATGTTTGTAAACAGGCAGAATACTGTGCTGCTGTCGGCAACGCCTATATAAGACAAAAAGTGTGTGGCGCAGTTGTTAGATCGCTTACTGCTGCTACAATGGCAGGTTATCAAGATTTCAATGAGTTTGAACGTGGTGTTATAGTCAGCGCACGTGCAGTCGGACACAGCAACTCCGAGGTAGCGATGAAGTGGGGATTTTCGCGTACGACTATTTCACGAGTGTCCCGTGAATATCAGGAATCCGGTAAAACTTCAAATCTCCGACATCTCCGCGGCCGGAAAAAGATCCTACAAGAACGTGACCAACTACGACTGAAGAGAATCGTTCGTGACAGAAGGGCAACCCTTCCGAAAATTTCTGCAGACTTAAATGATGGGCCATCAACAAGTGTCAACGTGCGAAACATTCAACGAAACATCATCGATATGGGCTTTCGGAGCCTAAGGTCCACTCGTGTACCCTTGATGACTGCACGACAAAAAGCTTTACGCCTCGCCTGGGCCGGTCAACACCGACATTGGGCTGTTGGTGACTGGAAACATGTTACCTGGTCGGACGAGTCTTGTTTCAAATTGTATCGAGTGGATGGACGTGTACAGGTATGGAGAGAACCTCACGAATCCATGGATCCCGCATGTCAGCAGGGGACTGTTCAACTTGGTGGAGGCTCTGTAATGGTATGCAGCGTGTGCAGTTGGAGTGATATGGGAACCCTGATACGTCTAGATACGACTCTGATGGGTAACACCTGCGTTAGCATCGTGTCTGATCACCTGCATCCAGTCATGGTCATTGTGCATTCCCACTGACTTGCGCAATTCCATCAGAACAATGCGATACCCCACACGCCCCGAATTTGTACAGAGTGGCTCCAGGAACACTTGCCTGATTTTAAACACTTCCGCTGGCCACCAAACTCCCCAGACATGAACATTATTGAGCGTATCTGGGATGCCTTGCAACTTGCTGTTCAGAAGAGATCTCCATCCCCTTATACTCTTACTGATTTATGAGCAGCTCTGCAGAATTCATGGTGTCAGTTCCCTCCAGCACTACTTCGGACATTAGTCGAGTCCATGCCACGTCATTTTGCGGCACTTGTGCGTGCCCGCGGGGGACTTTACACGATATAAGGCAGGTGTACCAGTTTCTTTGCTCTTCAGTGTATAATAGCCCGAATAACACCGCTGACAACGAGACGCTAAAAATTAGCGTTTCCTCCTTTGACCTCTCGTCCTCTCTGAAACCTCGTCACGTTTCACTGTGTAGTCTGCAAGAAGTGCTTTATAGGGCAGATGAGACCTTGTACAGAGCAGGATGATAAAGCATGTAAGTTTAATATGCAAAGTGAAGGATCTGCTATAGCAATGTAAAAGTAAAAGTAACTTAAATGCAAGGGATGCTGGCAGTATTTTGCCGAAACGCTCCGTGGTTACAGATTTTACAAAAAGTGACTGAAGTGGCAAGAATTATTTCATAAATTAGAACATATCTTTTGTGCCGAGCAACATGTGTGCCAATCACAAGGCGTGATGTACGTCGGATGCTGTCCGTCTAACAATACAAGGATAACCGCCTATCTAACATGCATCTGCTCGGTTAATTTCACTCTATAATTTTGTTTCCTCATCTTAAACGCAACAGACTTTGTGTCTGGTGTCTGCTCAGACATATACTGTATACTAAGAAACTTAAGATGAGCAGATTGCTTGATTTTAACTGTTGATTTAGCGGACAACCAGTTGAAGAATGGGGTACCTGAGTGTTCGACAAACCAGGAGCATACGCGTGGAGCTCTGTTAACACGAGTATTTTAATCTTGGAAGACGGAATTGTCCGCAACGTATTCATCACAAAGATGTAGAGCAAAAGGAAACACTGTGTCTTTGAGAATGTTGAAATAAACGTATTGGATCAGTGGACCCAAATTACGGTACGAGGAGTTTTCGAAAAACATCATAGAACCATTCCCTTCGCTGAACTATACCATCAATATACTGGGGGCTTAGCGTCCCATTAGGCCGTCGGTGTACGTGATGTCTTGCATCACTTGAAAGCAGGCAGCATCGCCACTTGCTCGACCACGCTACCCGCCTGCAGTCGTCTATTGCCCAATTTCTACACTACTGGCCATTAAAATTGCTACACCAAGAAGAAATGCAGATGATAAACGGGTATTCATTGAACAAATATACTATACTAGAACTGAGATGTGATTACATTTTCACGCAATTTGGGTGCATAGATCCTGAGAAATCAGCACCCAGAACAACCACCTCTGGCCGTAATAACGGCCTTCATACGCCTAGGCATTGAGTCAAACAGGGCTAGGAAGGCGTGTTCAGGTACAGCTGCCCATGCAGCTTCAACACGATACCACAGTTCATCAAGAGAGTCGTGTGAAGTTAGCACCCCTTTTTCGAGAAATATACATTTTTTCACAGTTCTTGTTAGATATGCCATAGTTCTAGAGTTCTTTCCACAAAATTTCAATAGTTCTGCAAAATGTAACGAAGAAAACAACAATACTCGAAAAAATTTTCGTATCGAAAATATTCTCTGACAATTTCCGCAAAATGTAAATAAGTTCAAGAGTTCTGAGCACAGTTCTGAACAGAGCTCCAAGAGTTCTTTCGAAAATCCAACGAACATTTTTTTGTGCAGCTAATAGTTTACGAGATAATTGCAATTTAAGAGAAAATCTTTTCACTTACTGTGAAGTTGGCACCCGTTTTTTCAGAAATGTATACTTTTTTCAGATTTCTTGATAGATATGCCATAGTTCTAGAGTTCTTTCCACAAAATTTCAATAGTTCTGCAGAATTTAGCGACGAAAACAATATTCGAAAAAATTTTCGTATCGAAAACATTCTTCGTCAATTTTCGCAAATTGTAACTAAGTACAACAGTTCTGAGCACAGTTCTGAACACAACTCCAAGAGTTCTATCGAAGACCCAAGTAACATTTTTTTGTGCAGCTAATAGTTTACGAGATAATTGCAATTTAAGGAGAAAATCTTTTCACTTACTGTGAAGTTGGCACCCTTTTTTTCACAAATGTATACTTTTTTCAGATTTCTTGATAGATATGCCATAGTTCTAGAGTTCTTTGCACAAAATTTCAATAGTTCTGCAGAATTTAGCGACGAAAACAATATTCGAAAAAATTTTCGTATCGAAGACATCCTTCGTCAATTTTCGCAAATTGTAAATAAGTACAACAGTTCTGAGCACAGTTCTGAACAGAACTCCAAGAGTTCTATCGAAAACCCAAGTAACATTTTTTTGTGCAGCTAATAGCTTACGAGATAATTGCAATTTAAGGAGAAAATCTTTTCACTTACTGTGAAGTTGGCACCCTTTTTTCACAAATGTATACTTTTTTAAGATTTCTTGATAGATATGCCATAGTTCTAGAGTTCTTTGTACAAAATTTCAATAGTTCTGCAGAATTTAGCGAAGAAAACAACAATACTCGAAAAAATGTTTCTACCGAAAACATTTTTTGTCAATTTTCGCAAAAATTAAACTTGTACAACAGTTCTGTGGACAGTTCTGAGCAGAACCCCAAGAGCTCTATCGAAAATCCTAATAACATTTTTCTATGGCGATAACAGTTTGTGATAAATTGATTTAATGTAGGACACACTTTCTCTACAGAAAATATAAATATATTCGTACAACAGTTCTGATGACAGTTCTGGACACCACGTGAAGAGTTCTATCGAAATTCCTAGTAGAATTTTTTAGTGCAGGTAATAGTTTAAGAGGTAATTGCAACTTAATTAAGAACCCCATAAGAGCTCCTACTGTGAAGCTGGCACCCTTGTTTTCAGAAATATATATTTTTTTCAGAGTTCTTGATAGATAAGTCATAGTTATAGAGTTCTCTGTACAAAATTTCAATAGTTATGCAGAATTTAGCGAAGAAAACAACATTGTATAATATAGCTGATTCAGGAACCCTTTCCTTCTGATACAATTCTTACTGTTGCCACAATAAATCACTTGTGCATAGATTCCAACGGTACTGATCATTACAAAAATACAACCATTGACCAGCGGCGCACATTTCTTGCAGCGTTGTGCAAAGCATTCGGCTTATCCGCTGTGAAAATACCACGCTTAACGCTATTTTAAAATTTACAGTGGATGGGTCCCGTTTATCTACAATGTCAGCATCTATCGAATTATCTTCATGCAAACGTGATGCCTGGATCACACACGTCCCCTTTTTAGGTACGGAGGAAACTAGAGTTCAGTCTTGTGGAAGCCAAAAAAGGAAATGTGGGCATCCCTTCTTTTACTGATAGCAAACTCTAGAGAAATCTCCACGCTTGTGTTTCTTCATCATGCCAACAAAAGAAAAATTCTCCCTTCATAGCTCTATTATCATTCCAGTACTAGTAAACCAGTTGTCCGCTTTCACATTTCGACCTGACTGATATATAGGTTTATACAGTCACAGAACAACATCAAAATGTTTATTGCTCAGTTGGTAAATCCTTCTGGTTGCTACACAGTGTATATTTCCAAATTGTACAGGTAAAATACTTAAGAATCCACACTTAAGAATCCATACTCGTTTGTTTTGATTGATACATATTGGCGAAAACTGTACCTTCCACAGAATCCTTCCAGCTTCTTGTCTACTGTAACATTTTCTCCAAGGGTGTAAGATTTGTGGTAGTTGCGTACAAACACAGTAAATATTTCCCAAATAGCTGTTAGGTTGTCTAATTGTCTCCTTTCATCACGAATAGCGCGACTGTAAAATCTAAGGCTCTCCAGAATAAATTTGAAACGTTTTATGTTCATTTGCGAGGTGAAATTTTTCAATGCCATCACCATCAGTTCCACACAGATCTTCCAGGCTTTATCTGTTACTTTTGTTAACAACAATTAAAAACAAGAGACTCATGAAGGCTTTCAATTCAATATCATCTATTGATTTTACCCCTCTCTCACGTTGAAATGAGGCTTTGATGCTCTCAAAATTCTGATTGGAATACAAAACTACAATAGACAAATATCGTTATCTATGAGGTAATTACAGCATCACAAATGCTGCTTTGGCTGCACCTATTGGTACAGGTAAATTTCGAATAATATTATGCTCTTCGAACAATATGCTTTGGATTTCTTCAACACTATCTAGTACTTCCCACTTACAATAATAAAATTTCTATAAAATAACGCAACCACGCGCAGTGTATTGATCTGAAATTTGACGTTCAGACAGCGGACACTGACTATTAAACAGTTCAAACAGAATTTAAGTGCAGTTTACATTCTGGATTAGCTTTGTACTACTTACTACGGTGATAAACAAATAAATTAATCGCTGAAATGAAATATGAAAGGGCACAGAGGATAAAAACGAGCAATCGGCTCATATCTCATCAAGAGAGCATTAGCGTCGATACTGAATCATACAACAATGAAAGGCACACATGAAGTGTACACTTTTAGAATCAGGAAGAACCAGATGAATTTTATTACGTAAAAAAAGTAATTGTTTTGGGCTCTCATGACATCCAGGACCCACTAACAGCTAAAAATATGCCCAGGACCCTCATGGATGACAGTTATGTGGCAACATCACCAGCCGCTAGGATACATAAAAACATGTGCTGTGTGTAACGAATAAATTTGAAATTGCTGTCGTTAATATTGTTGCAAACATTTGTTCTAGTTAGAAAGGAAGTGTGGAAGTTTGATGAGTTACACTACAGCGAGAGTTAAAAGTCTTTACAGTGTATAGAAATGTAAGTATATTTACTGAATATATCGTACAAACGAACTAAGTAGTATGTTTAAATCCTAATTCAATACATGACTGATAGAGGTGTTATAATGTTGAGGGGATACAGTATTAAAGTTAATAAGAAGTTCGAAATTTGTAAATAAGAACCTCGTTTATTTGGTCCTCAGTAATCCGGATTTCCGGTTTATCCGGATTCATATTTTGTGTCCCTTGGTATTTTTCTCTTTTTTTCTTATAACATGAAGATGTGTAGTCGGTGAGGTACATAGGCTGCTTATCACTAGGCCGGTAATTTAGTCTAGTACTGAGTGATAAGGAACTCGGAGTGTGTGAATGACATTGTTTCTCAAGTATTGTACATTAATATAACGGTGTATTTATGCCCATGAAGTAAGTTGCATAGTAACCACGCCAACAGCACTCCACCACAGCTCATTGTACCTCTGGTGCGATTCTCGACAGGTGTGGCACCATCTGGTTAGTGGCGCGTGTGAATGTATCTGCTCTCTCAGCCATCTGTTTGTTTTGCACTGACGAGCCTTCTCTCCTTGAATCATCTAAGCGTGCATATCCCACACTTCCACCTACAGTTACTACAGTCAGTCTTAAGAAGGTGTACTGGCATTTGTATAGTGCTGAACATTTAGACTTTTTGAATTTAGTAGAATATACATCCGGGTTTTCGATTTTCGGTTTTCCAAAATAAAAGTGAGAATTTACGATCGTACTCATAGCTGTACTTCCAGCAGTACTTTAACTCCTGCGTTCCCAATTTCGTAGAAGTTGTCCTACGAAAATTGCAGAAGAAGCACTCCTGGACGAAAGGATATTGTGACGATATTCTTTCGTCACAGCCTGGGGTTAGAGACCCGGTCCGGCACACAGTTTTTATCTGCCAGTAAATTTCACATCGGCGCACACCCACTGCAGAGTGAACACACAATCTATTTCATAGTCTACTGGCACCATAAAAATGTTATGAGGGTTTTTAAAAGAACTCTTTCGGTGCTATCCAGGACTGTCAGCAAAAGGGTTGTGCCAATTTATTATAATGTAGACCAAGTGGGTCTCTCGAAAATGCTATTATCTCATTGACTGTTATCCCCACAAAAAATGTTATTACAGTTGTCTCTAGAACTCTTAGGGTCGTATTAAGAAATGCCATCAGCTCTTTTGTACGAATTTATTACTTTTACATGACAAAAGTGAGTCCCACATTAATTATCTCATATAATGTCATCGTCACAAATAATGTTATTATAGTTTTTGGTAGAACTCTGTGGGTGATATTCAGAACTGTCATCAGAACTATTCTACGAATTTTGCTATATTAGATAAAGTGAGTATCAGATTAAAACAATAATTGTATAAACTATTATCGCCACAAAAATGTTCTTATCATTTTCAATGCAACTCTTCCGGTGCTATCCAGAACTGCCAACAGAACTGTTATACAAATTTATTTTTTCCAAACTGACAAATAATTTTTTACCATACCAAAATTTTGCCGAGTTAATGTTTTCTTCCCGAAATTCTGTAGAACTATTCGTGTTTTGAGCAGGGAAATCTAGAACTATTGCATATAAATCAAGAACTGTGAAAAAAATTTATATTTATCGTAAAAGGGGTTCAAACTTCACGGGAAATTCTCATAAGCATTCCTTAATAAAGGCAGTTACTACGTAAACAATTACCTGCACAGAATATGTTACTAGTATTTTCTATAGAACTCTTACAATGCTATCCAGAGCTGGCATCAGAGCATACGAACAGACATAATTTTTTTTTTAGTAAGAGTGCCCCACAATTAATCAATTACCATACAAACTATTATAACCACAAAAAATGTTATTATGATTATCGATAGAAGTCTTGAAGTGTTAACCAGAACTGTTCATCAAAACTGTTGAACGAATTTACTTTTTCTGTGGAGAAAGTGGGTCTAACATCAAAGCAGTTACCGTATAAAGTACCATCGCAACAAAAAGATATTATTAGGATTTTCGATAGAGCTCTTGGTGTTCTACTCAAGAACTGTTGTACGAATTTACTTTTTGCGAAAATTGACAAAGAATGTATTCGATAAGAAAAATTTTTCGAGTATTGTTGTTTTTCTCGCTAAATTCTGCAGGACTATTCCAATTTTGTACAAATAACTCTAGAACTATGACATTTCTATCAAGAACTCTGAAAAAATATATCTTTCTGAAGAAAAGGATTCCAGCTTCACAGTAAGTGAAGAGATTCCTTCCTTAAATTGCAATTATCTCGTAACATGTTAGCTGCACAAAAAATTGTAATTAGGATATTCGATAGAACTATTGGGGTTCTGTCCAGAACTGTCATCAGAACTGTTGTACAAATATATTTCTATTTTCCGTAAAGAAAGTGTCCCATATTAAATCAATTTATCTCAAACCATTATCGCCGTAGAAAAATGTTGTTGGGATTTTCGATAGAGCTCTTGGGGTTCTGTTCAGAACTGTCCTCAGAACTGTTTTACAAGTTTAATTTTTGCGAAAATTTACAAAAAATGTTTTCGATACGAAAAATTTTTCGAATATTGTTTTCGTCGCTACATTCTGCAGAACTATTGAAATTTTGTACAAAGAACTCTAGAACTATGCCATATCTATCAAGAAATCTGAAAAAAGTATACATTTGTGAAAAAAAGGATGCCAACTTCACAGTAAGTGAAAAGATTTTCTCCTTAAATTGCAATTATCTCGTAAACTATTAGCTGCACAAAAAAATGTTACTTGGGTTTTCGATAGAACTCTTGGAGTTCTGTTCAGAACTGTGCTCAGAACTGTTGTACTTATTTACAATTTGCGAAAATTGACAAAAAATGTTTTCGATACGAAAATTTTTTCGAATATTGTTTTCGTCGCTAAATTCTGCAGAACTATTGAAATTTTGTACAAAGAACTCTAGAACTATGGCATATCTATCAAGAAATCTGAAAAAAGTATACATTTGTGAAAAAAGGGTGCCAACTTCACAGTAAGTGAAAAGATTTTCTCCTTAAATTGCAATTATCTCGTAAACTATTAGCTGCACAAAAAAATGTTACTTGGGTTTTCGATAGAACTCTTGGAGTTCTGTTCAGAACTGTGCTCAGAACTCTTGTACTTATTTACAATTTGCGAAAATTGACGAAGAATGTTTTCGATACGAAAATTTTTTCGAATATTGTTTTCATCGCTAAATTCTGCAGAACTATTGAAATTTTGTACAAAGAACTCTAGAACTATGCCATATCTATCAAGAACTCTGAAAAAAATATATATTTCAGAAAAAAAGGGTGCCAACTTCACAGTAAGTGAAAAGATTTTCTCATTAAATAGCAATTATCTCGGAAACTATTAGCAGCACAAAAAAATGTTACTTGGATTTTCGAAAGAACTCTTGGAGCTCTGTTCAGAACTGTGCTCAGAACTCTTGAACTTATTTACATTTTGCGGAAATTGCCAAAGAACATTTTCAATACGAAAATTTTTCCGAGTATTGTTGTTTTCGTCGCTAAATTCTGCAGAACTATTGAAATTTTGTACAAAGAACTCTAGAACTACGCTACATCTATCAAGAACTGTGAAAAAAATGTATATTTCTCGAAAAAGGGGTGCTAACTTCACACGACTCATCAAGAGTAGTGACTGGCGTACTGTGACGAGCCAGTTGCTCGGCCACCATTGACCAGACGTTTTCAATTGGTGAGAGATCTGAAGAATGTGCTGGCCAGGGCAGCAGTCGAACATTTTATGTATCCAGAAAGACCCGTACAGGACCTCCAAAATGCAGTCGTGCATTATCCTGCTAAATGTAGGGTTTCGTAGGGATCGAATGAAGGGTAGAGCCACGGGTCGTAACACATCTGAAATGTAACGTCCACCGTTAAAAGTGCCGTCAATGCGAACAAGAGGTGACCGAGACGTGTAACCAATGGCACCCCATACCATCACGCCGGGTCATATGCCAGTATGGCGATGACGAATACACGCTTCCAATGTGCGTTCACCACGATGTCGCCAAACACGGATCCGACCATCATGAAGCTGCAGTCAGAACCTGGATTCATCTGAAAAAATGTCGTTTTGCCATTCGTGCACCCAGGTTCGTCGTTGAGTGCACCATAGCAGGCGCTCCTGTCTGTGACGCAGCGTCATGGGTAACCGCGGCGATGGTCTCCGAGCTGATACTCCATGCTGCTGCAAACGTCGTCGAACTGTTCGTGCAGATGGTTGTTGTCTTGCAAACGTCCCCATCTGTTGACTCAGGGATCAAGACGTGGCTGCAAGATCCGTTACAGCCATGCGGATAACATGCCTGTCATCTCGATTGCTAGTGATACGAGGCGTTCCGTATTACCGTCCTGAACACACGGATTCCATATTCTGCTAACAGTCATTGGATCTTGACCAACGCGAGCAGCAATGTCGCGACACGATAAACCGCAATCGCAATAGGCTACAATCCGACCATTATCAAAGTCGGATACGTGATGGTACGCATTTCTCCTCCTTACACGAGGCATCACAACAACGTTTCACCAGGCAACGCCGGTCAACTGCTGTTTGTGTACGAGAAATCGGTTGGAAACGTTCCTCATGTCAGCACATTGTAGGTGTCGCCACCGGCGCCAACCTTGTGTGTATGCTCCTGAAAGTTAATTATTTTCATATCACAGCATCTTCTTCCTGTCGGCTAAACTTCGCGTCTGTAGGATGTCATCTTCTTGGTGTAGCAATTTTAATGTCCAGAAGTGTATTTTGCTTGGTGCTTTGAAGAAGTGGAGCTTTATGAGGCTCTGTGAACAATTACCTTACGCGAGGTACCCGCCTCCTGCTACCTATTACCTGTAGTTCTCTTTGGCTGCGACTGGTACAGCGGCCCCAGCAGACCAGTTGGTCTATCTCTGTTGATATACCAGCAAACCAGGTAACTTCTATCGCGGTGTGGCCATGAACACGTTCAATTACGATAGTTCCATTCTTTGATTCTATGACGTCTCCACGTCGACTATCCCACAACACTGATTCGCTGCAACCAACTGACACATTCACACCACATCATTGTCCCCCTGGTAGCTGAGTGGTCAGCGCGACGGAAAGTCGCACCTGACGGCCCACGTTCGATTCCCGTTCAGGGACTGGGTGTTGTGTTGTCCTTATCATCATCATTTCATCCCCATCAACTCGAAAGACTTGCACCAGGCGAACAGTGTACCCGACGGGAGGCCCTTGCCACACGACATCCTACTACATTGATTCCATACAACCACATCATTGCCATGACTAACGTCACCGGTGAAGGGTCACATGAGTGACTGGTACTAGTTCTGAAACATCTACAACCTTCCAATGCCACGGTGTGCTCCTTTGAGGACTGAGTAATAATTTGCCCATTGGGCTTATATTTACACAGTTTTTTATTTGTGCAGTTCTATTTTAGGACTTTTCCAACAGTCTCATTATGACCTATTAAATACAGTGGTTTTTCCAGTGATGGTGTTGATCGTCTTTTATTTTCCTGGCGAATTATATTGTCCTATATGTAGCACCTTTTGACCTGAAAAGACTGACACCCACAACAAACACGTAGATTCAGTGATTCAAAGTTCTGTTATGCTAAGCAATATAGTCCACCCCCGTAACGTTAAGCTGAAAAAAATGGCTAGCAAATACATGATTCTTTATTTATCTGAGGCGAACGTATTTAACGAAAACGTTTTTAAGAGATTCTGGTCTTACCAATTATCTTGTCTGAATAACGGGAAAGTAAATATAGTAAATCAGCAACTATTAGAACAAAACCGGGAACTCAAGCAAAGGCACATGAGTTGAATGCAGCTTCCGTAACACTACGTCGCACATGAATTAATGCGGAAGGTCCTGTTCTGCTATCAAATCCAAAAAATGTTTGTACAAACTACTAACTCGTTTGACATTATTAATACCAATGTTACCATAGTTATCACTGTTTTCTACGTTAGCAGCCAGAAAGAAGAAAAGAAAATTCGAGTTTGACAATGTACGGATGACGCCACAATTACGGCCGGAAAGAAGTTCGAATTGGTCAATCGTACGGGAGGAAATCGATCGTGGCCTTTCTACAGTAATCATTCACGTATCTGCCTTAATCTGTTTAGGTAAAACCTATATCTAGATGGGCGGAGCGAGATCAAAACCCTTGTCTTCCCGAATGTGTGTCCGGTGACTTAACCACGGCCCCAGGTCTCTCGGTCTAGCGCATAGAACTTATTTCCTTGATGTTACGGGAATTGCAGATGTGGTTAAAATTGGGAAAAGACCGCCCTTAAGAAAATGCACTTGAATGGGTCCTTACAGCTGAATGCTGATCCATGTGCAAAAATGGAATCTTACGCTTATACAAATTATTCTTCCCATGTACACTATCTAATCAAAAATACGCGGACATTAATATGGGGTGCGTCTACCCTTCGACTTTATGGCGGCTTCAACTCTGTTGGGGACACTTTCACGAGGTGACAGAATGTCTTTGGAGGGACTACAGACCATTGTTTTGTGCAATACGTCAGTCTATTAACTACGTGCAAAGTATGTGATATTACTTGTTGTGTGCCCAATTCCCCTGTTACTTTCGAAACATTCAATCCAATTTATTTGTCATTTTGTTAATGACTACAACGCTAGTTAGGTAAGGCGCTGCAGTCATGGACTGTGCGGCTGGCCCCGGCAGAGGTTCGAATCCTCCCTCGGACATCGGTGTGTGTGTTTGTCCTTAGGATAATTTAGGGTAAGTAGTGTGTAGGCTTAGGGACTGATGACCTTAGTAGTTAAGTCCCATAAGAACTCACACACACTTGAACATTTGAACAGTTAGGTAACCGTTCGTGTCAAATGCTAGTATAGTCTTTGCACATAATTAATGTGAAAAAATTAAAAACTAACTGTAAATAACACAGCAATACTCCATTCAGTATATACATTATATATTAAACAATAATATGACACAACGTCGTTTTTTAGTCATTCAGGGGCATGTATGAAGCTTTAAGGTCGGCAGTATTAAGTCGATTAGCACACCTGAATTCACAAGTAATTCCGGAATGTATACGAAGTTGTAACCTGAGTTTAGGTGTGATTTCCAATATAGACAAACTCATAAGTCGCCCACATGGCGAACACTGCACACTATCACTGAATATAACCCTTTTATATACATCTGGAAAAAATGACTCCTTATTACAGAAAAATTTAAGTCCATCTGCAGGCCAGAGTGGCCGAGCGTTTCTAGGCGCTTCAGTCTGGAACCGCGCAACTGCTACGGTCGCAGGTTCGAATCCTGCCTCGGGCATGGATGTGTGTGATGTCCTTAGGTTAGTTAGGTTTAAGTAGTTCTAAGTTCTAGGGGACTGATGACCTCAGATGTTGAGTCCCATAGTGCTCAGAGCCATTTGAACCATTTTGCATCAGGTGATCAGCCTTTACTGGCCACACTACTACCGCGACATAAACAGAGCGACAGTTGAGAAGCGTGCCGCCACAAGCAAAAGTTTTCTCTCACACCCCTTGACCAGAGATCTTTTCGCTGTTGTGACGACTCTGGGCTCTTGCTCTGAAAGAAAGTTCAAATGGCTCTGAGCACTATGGGACTTAACCTCAGTGGTCATCAGTCCCCTAGAACTTAGAACTACTTAAACCTAACTAACCTAAGGACATCACACACATCCATGCCCGAGGCAGGATTCGAACCTGCGACCGTAGCAGTCGCGCAGCTCCTGACTGAGCGCCTAGAACCGCGAGACCACCGCGGCCGGCCTCTGAAAGAAAGTATTTGAGCCGTTTTCCGGACATTATGATTTCCATTTCCCTCAAGCATTTAGGGCAAATTCCATCATTCGTTTTACAGATCCAGGACCAATCCCATTCCGAACGCTTAGTGGACTAAGCTGACTTGCATGTACAGGGTGTTTCAAAAATGACCGGTATATTTGATACGGCAATAAAAACTAAACGAGCAGCGATAGAAATACACCGTTTGTTGCAATATGCTTGGGACAACAGTACATTTTCAGGCGGACAAACTTTCGAAATTACAGTAGTTACAATTTTCAACAACAGATGGCGCTGCGGTCTGGGAACCTCTATAGTACGATATTTTCCACATATCCACCATGCGTAGCAATAATATGGCGTAGTCTCTGAATGAAATTACCCGAAACCTCTGACAACGTGTCTGGCGGAATGGCTTCACATGCAGATGAGATGTACTGCTTCAGCTGTTCAATTGTTTCTGGATTCTGGTGGTACACCTGGTCTTTCAAGTGTCCCCACAGAAAGAAGTCACAGGGGTTCATGTCTGGCGAATAGGGAGGCCAATCCACGCCGCCTCCTGTATGTTTCGGATAGCCCAAAGCAATCACACGATCATCGAAATATTCATTCAGGAAATTAAAGACGTCGGCCGTGCGATGTGGCCGGGCACCATCTTGCATAAACCACGAGGTGTTCGCAGTGTCGTCTAAGGCAGTTTGTACCGCCACAAATCCACGAAGAATGTCCAGATAGCGTGATGCAGTAATCGTTTCGGATCTGAAAAATGGGCCAATGATTCCTTTGGAAGAAATGGCGGCCCAGACCAGTACTTTTTGAGGATGCAGGGACGATGGGACTGCAACATGGGGCTTTTCGGTTCCCCATATGCGCCAGTTCTGTTTATTGACGAAGCCGTCCAGGTAAAAATAAGCTTCGTCAGTAAACCAAATGCTGCTCACATGCATATCGCCGTCATCAATCCTGTGCACTATATCGTCAGTGAATGTCTCTCGTGCAGCAATGGTAGCGGGGTTGCCGCGTTTGAATTTTGTATGGATAGAGGTGTAAACTCTGGCGCATGAGACGATACGTGGACGTTGGCGTCATTTGGACCGCAGCTGCAACACGGCGAACGGAAACCCGAGGCCGCTGTTGGATCACCTGCTGCACTAGCTGTGCGTTGCCCTCTGTGGATGCCGCACGCGGTCGCCCTACCTTTCCAGCACGTTCATCCGTCACGTTTCCAGTCCGTTGAAATTTTTCAAACAGATCCTTTATTGTATCGCTTTTCGGTCCTTTGGTTACATTAAACCTCCGTTGACAACTTCGTCTTGTTGCAACAACACTGTGTTCTAGGCGGTGGAATTCCAACACCAGAAAAATCCTCTGTTCTAAGGAATGAACCATGTTGTCTACAGCACACTTGCACGTTGTGAACAGCACACGCTTACAGCAGAAAGACGACATACAGAATGGCGCATCCACAGACTACGTTGTCTTCTATATCTTTCACATCACTTGCAGCGCCATCTGTTGTTGAAACTTGTAACTACTGTAATTTCGAAAGTTTGTCCGCCTGAAAATGTACTGTTGTCCCAAGCATATTGCAACAAACGGTGTATTTCTATCGCTGCTCGTTTAGTTTTTATTGCCGTTACAAATATACCGGTCATTTTTGAAACACCCTGTATGTATTTGTGTGTGTGTGTGTGTGTGTGTGTGTGTGTGTGGACGAGACGTGAAACTCCAACTACTTCCGAGCGTTACAGAGGGAGGTGCCTCGCTGATTAAAACACTGAATCCTAATTATGGAGGAACTGCAGTCACTTCCCTCCCTTCTCGTCGCTTTAATTTTCTGTGGTTAACATAAAACTTTACTTTGGTGGGACTGAATGCAATTACTTCCCACATACTTCTTTAACTGAGTACATGTAATTGCTACAATGACCTTGCTTGCTTCCGAAGAGACACTAAACACGAGCATACCCTCCTTTTACCCCTCGTCCTCTCTGAATCCTCAGAATGTGTTACTAATTTGTCCGCTAGTAATACTTTATAGCTCACATTAGCCCTCGAATGGAGCAACATTATAAAGCATCTAAGTGTAGCATAGCAAGTGAGGAAAGATTCTACTATACCGTCACAAACATATGTATCTGTAATGCACCTGACGATAGCAGCATGTTGCTCAAATGTGTTGTACTAAGAGATTTTAGTAAAAGGTGACTAAAGTTATAAAAACTATTTTGTAGGTTTATAAATCATGTTCCGTGCCAAGAGGTTGGTGTGCGAGTCAGAAACCGCGATAGACATGGCATGCCACGCGGACGATCAATACAAAGGCATTCCGCCTGCCGAGACTGCGTCTGCGCGTCTCTCGACTTTCACTTCCTCTTCTGAAACGCTATACGATTCATCTCTGGTGTCCGTTCAAAGATCGAAACGAAGAAGGTAAATATATTAATGTTGAGGCCAAGGAAGGTAGCAACACACCGGACAAATGTCACCTCGATAGCCATCACGCTAATGCGAGGGTCGTTCAAAAAGTCATTCAAGGAATTTTCTTTCTCGGCCAGTTTAGGTTGAAAGAATGCGGCATTTTCTATGGGATATCGTGGAACATTCTCGCTTTAGCCCATATAGTTTCACAAAGTTCCGATACATGGCGGCGCTATACGGTGTTTGTAACGGAGATGAGTTCCAAGCAGAGAGCTGCCGTTGAGTTTCTTTTGGCGGAAAACCAGTGCATCGCACTTGCAGAATGTCTACGGAGAGCTCGCAGTGAACAAAAGCACGGTGAGTCGTTGAGCGAGGCATCAGTGATGATTGCAAATCTTCCTCATCTTACAGCCCGGATCTCGCCCCCTCGGACATCCATCTGTCTGGCCCAATGAAGGATGAACTCTGTGGAAAGCAATACGTGGACGATGGGGAGTTTATTGATTCAGAAAGACGTTCGCTTCGACGTCGAGCAGTAGAGTGGCACCATGCTGGCATACAGGCCCTCTCAGTAAGGCGGCATAAGGCCGTCACATTGGATGTAGATTGTATTGGAAGTAGGGATTTGTAGCCAGAAGAGTGGGGAATCATATGGTATACTACAATCATAAATACAATGAACCTGCTTTCAGAAAAAAAATGTGTAGCATTACTTATGAACACCCCTCGTTGCATGTAACACCATCTAGCACTGATAATGTATTCGATTCAGCGAATAAGAGAATCCTCAAATTTCTTCACGTATACCATATCCAGCTGAGCCGTTCGTTGATGGTTAGATTCCGTGGAGCTACCAGATTGAAGGGACGCTGATTAATTCATTCCACCAGCTGTTCCAAATGGTTCAAATGGCTCTGAGCACTATATGACTTAACATCTGAGGTCATCAGTACCCTAGAACTTAGAACTACGTAAACTTAACTAACCTAAGGACATCAAGCACATCCATGCTCGAGGCAGGATTCGAACCTGCGACCGTAGCAGTCGCGCGGTTCCGGACTGAAGTGCCTAGAACCGCTTGGCCACCGCAGCCGACCCCAGCTGTTCCCATTTGTATGATATTCAGATCGGGTGACTGAGCGGACGCGTCAGACACAACGATACAGGACTACGGCAAATATGGCAGAAATAAAGGATCAAAAACTCTAAGACATGTCTGTGGAACGAATGGGACAGTTACAGAGGCACTGCAGGGATGAGACTTTAGGTGCGGTGGGAAAACCAGAAGTCACTTCTGTTTGTGTAATACAAGTCCATCCGGAGCCAAACACTAAGTGAAGACAACAATTCAGAAGGGCAACGTGAGATCCCGTAAGAGAAAGGAACTAAAACAAAGTAGGTAATGTCTCTTATCATTCTAGCGGTTTTTTGTGGCCGGGAAGTTATAGTGTACTGTAGGAATGCGACACGGCCCATTTCAGATGTATGTTCACCGTGAATGAACGTGGGAACAAGTGCGAGTGATCACTTGCAGTATGAAAACGATATGTTCAATTCTTTCCTTAACACTGGACTGAAGTCTTCAAGATTACGTAGCAGCTCACAGAACTGAACTTTCGTATTTCATTCATTATTTATTTTTTTGTAATAAATTAATTCTCATAGAAAAAGCTATAGCTTCTTTTGTAAATTTTTTTATGTTCCTGAAAGTTTTATTGCAAAATTTTACAGCCGTTCCCTAATACGATCAATTAGCAATCTTAATACGTTACCCCTGTGTGTGTATGGAGTTATCCATTAACTTACCTTTGCTACTCAACACACATGAAATTAAGAAAATATCAAACTTACAATACACAAGGAATCATCTGTTACTGTTTCTCCCTATGTCGTGAATCAAGTTTCTATTACGTTCTTGGCAGACCTATTTTGCTGTATGAGAAGCTGATTTTCATGTGTTGTAGTATGCGTTGTGGGAGACAATAGCTAGTTGTTCTAATGTGTGTGGATTTCTAAGGGACCAAACTGCTGAGGTCATCGGTCCCTAGACTTACACACTACTTAAACTAACTTATGCTAAGGACAACACACACACCCATACCCGAAGGAGGATTCGAACCTCCGGCGGGACAGACAATAGCTAGTTAAAATAATTAATACGTTATAATGTTCGTAGCCATAAACGATAGCAAAATTAGAATCTCAGATACTCTTAAAGTTTAGGAACATGTTTTTACTTTTCTTTTCAATTGTTTATTTACTTATTGCAAAACTAGACCTCACGCTGGTTAATTTGTCCATTTCTCACTGCTTGTGTGTCTAAGGAAGTTCTAAGAAATACATTGTATAATTTTTACCCATATCACTAATTACGTTTTTATTAGATACCCTGATTACTTTAAAAATTAAATCTCTCATTGAAAAACTACACCTCACCCCATTTTTCCATTTCCTTCTGGGGTGATATTGAGACTAGACCCTATTGGCAGTGGCTGATTAGGGGAAAAGGACAGACACACAACCAAGGTACCCAAAATTTATTTTTAAATGACAATAAAAAATTTTATTCTTCCTTTGGAATTCAACAACGATTGCTGAATTTTCCATATTCCTTTTACTATATTACAATAACAATACATTTTATTATCACAAATTCGTCAGAATTAAATTTTAAAACACAAGGAACTTTGCTGAAATTTAACCAGGGAGATCTTTACAATCAACAGTTGAGATTTTTGTAATGAAAAACAAGGTAAGTCAAACACGTAAATTTATAATCAAGATAATTAAGCTGACCAAGGCCTTCTAAATTAAAACCTTGTGAAAAGACGTATATACATGCAGTTTTTTAAATTTCTTCACATTTCCCTGCCATTTAAAATTTTTCATACTTTCTTTCTTTCTGTCGGGCGCCAAAGGGCTCTTTATCGCTGTGGATATTGGGATGTTGTTCCGGTCGCCCCAGTTTAGTTCAGTAGGTGGCACTACTCCTTTCATCGCGGGCAGTGGTTTACATAGCAGCTTCTCGTCTAGCTTAACGGATACTGCGTTCACTTACGAATCTTGGAACAAACGCAACGGAGAAACGACCATTGGTCTGGTGTGCAGAATGCCAATGTTGTTTTTTAGTAGTTGGCGAAGATCAATGAGGCAAATGCCTCTCGGTTTTCGCCCTATAAAACAATGTACACAAACAGTTAAATTCGACAAAGCACACAACAGAGTTCAGACGACTCACAAACGACTTTCTGCCTTTGCGAAGTTTTTTTTTTTCATTTTTTAATAGGTTTCATCCGTTAGGTTAACTGTGGCAGTAGGAAGAGCATTCTGCTGCAAAATTGTAAATACTAATAACAAAAACGTGAAAGAATGCAACGATCGCCAGAACAAATGGCTGAAATGGCACAAGGGAATTATCAGGAATAATAAGGAATAAAATTAAATAACCTTCCTCAATTCCTGAATCTTAATATTGATGTTGATAACCCATCTACAATATTAGGACACGGCTTGTTGTCTTAAAGTAGCAGTAATTTTCCTGCGAAATGTAGTTTTCGTAAATAAAGACAGACCATCTTCAGTTCCACTTTTTAAGCAATCCAAAAGCACTGAAGACTCAAAGAAACTGGTACACCTGCCTAATATCGTGTATGGCCCCCACAAGCTTGTTTAAACTAGGAAGAGTGTTCCAGGAAGCACCCTGTAGCAATTCTGGACGTGTGGGGTGTCGCATTGTCCTGTTGGAATTGCCCAAGTCTGTCGAAATGCACAATGGACACGAATGGATGCAGGTGATCAGACAGGGTGCTTACGTACGTGTCACTTGTCAGAGTCGTATCTAGACGTATCAAGGGTCCCATATCATTCCTACTGCACATGCGCCACACCGTTACAGAGCCTTCATCAGCTTGAACACTCCTTTACTGACATTCAGGTTCCATGGATTCATGAGGTTCTCTCCATACCCGTATACGTCCATCTGCTCTTAGTCAAGACTCATCCGACCAGGCAACATGTTTCCAGTTATCAACAGTCCAAAGCTTTGTGTCATGCAGTCATGAAGGGTACACGAGTGGGCCTTCGGCTCCGAAAGCCCATATCGATATGTTTCGTTGAATGGTTCGCCCGCTAACACTTGTTGGTGGCCTATCATTGTAATCAGCAGCAATTTGCGGAAGGGTTGCACTTTGTGACGTTGAACAATTCTCTTCAGTAGTCGTTCGTCCGGTTCTTGCAGGATCTTTTTCCGGCAGCAGCGATGTCAGAGGTTCGATGTTTTACCGGATTCCTGATATTCACGGTACACTCGTGAAATGGTCGTACGTGAAAATCCCCACTTCATTGCTACCTTGGACATGCTATCTCCCACCGCTCGTGTGGCGACTACAATACCACGTTCAAACTAACTTACCTCTTGATAAACGGCCATTGTAGGAGCAGTAACCGGTCTAACAGCGCCAGACACTTGTCTTATATGGGCGGTACCGACTGCAGCGCCGTATTCTGTCTGTTTACATTTCGATGTATTTGAATACGCAGCCTATACCAGTTTCTTTGGCGCTTCAGTGTAATTAACTTACGACAGTAGTTTGAAATTAATTTAATTCGTCTGATTTATCTTTATCGGTGTCTGCAGACGGAACTAATGTCGGGAGCTTTTAAGGTAGGGCAGGACAATTCAAGTACTAAGAGCAATAAGTAAAGACAGTCCAGTCAGTATGACACACCACAGCTACTATTTGCTACACAGTTAGTCATATAAGGTGAAAGGAACGCAAGGTTTTAATGTCCTATCGACGAGGAGGTTAAGTTTTTGAACACATGCTCATATTGGACAAATATGTTAAAAGAGATCGGTCGTGTCATTTTCGAAGGAATTATACAGGCATTTCCCTTAAGTAATTAAGGAAAATTAAGATCAACCTGAATCCGGATAGCTGAAAGCGGATACATTCTCCTTTTTCGGCGGGATGCGGTTCCTATGTCTCAACCACAGTGCCACCTCACTTGCTAGAATGTAAAATTTAGTGTAATCAGTTAGAAGAATTGTTTGTAAATCACACGTTCCCGACAGTGACCGGAGAAAATTAAATTTTCGCTTATACTCAGCAAGTCCAAACAATGATAGAAATTGTAGACTCAGCCTCGACTCACTGCACAGTCGCATAGTTTCTATGTCGACAAACACAAGTGCGTTCTCTCTCCCTGGTCAGGCTTCTTTCCATAGTGCTAGATTAAGGCAGCGCAATGGTTAAGACACTGGACTCGTATTCTGGGTTAGTGGGGATAGAATCCCTGTGCAGTCATCCTGCATTATAGGTTACTTGGTTCTCCCGCGTCACTTAAGGTGGATGTTGAAATGAGTCCTTGAACAATACTACGCCAGATTTCCTTCCTCATTCTTGTTCAAATACGCGTATGCTTCATCGCTAATGATAACGCTATCAGAAAAGAGAAAATTTTGTTTATATTGGTTTTGCAAAAATGGTTCAAATGGCTCTGAGCACTATGGGACTTAACATCTGAGGTCATCAGTCCCCTAGAACTTAGAACTACTTATACCTAACTAACCTAAGGACATCACACATACTCATGCCCGAGGCAGGATTCGAACCTGCGACCGTAGCGGTCGCGCGGTTCCAAACTGAAGCGCCTAGAACCGCTCGGCCACATTGGTTTTGCAATAAGTTGCAAGAGAGACTCTGAAAGAAGGAGTGAGTGACAAATTGTTTTCACTCTCGTTTCTTTCTTTTGGCTAAGAGTGCAAGAATAGAGTGACACAACTCTCGATGAATAAACAAAAATGAAGTCTGAATTGTGTCCACTGATAATGGATGTAACTTTGGTGAATTAGATATCGTGTAAACATAATGTCCTGATGTGATGTGATATGACGTGATGTACTGTGATGCCAAACTTACTGACCGCGCTAATGGACTTGAAGAGCAGCTTGTGAACCCATAACAAGCCGGCCGTCTGGTCGATACTCCTTCTCCTCCATGTGATGTAATCCAAACGATTTATGGGCACACAAGGACACACAATCCCGCCGTCCTGGTATAAAGGTACTAGTTCCTCAGCTGGTGCAGTGGCGTCTACAAATATTATTCTGGCTTGTGTGATTTAAAATTTCCTAAGTAAACCTTAATTCTGAACAGAAATAAACTCTCTACACAGTCTTTGTTGCGTCATCAAGAGGCATTGGAATAATAAAACAAACTAATGGTCTCAGCTCATAATGATCTCAGTTTTGTCCGGTATTACACGTAAACATGTAAAATGGTCTGTGGGTGTACGTGCGACAGAGAGACAGACAGAGAGGAAGAGGGAGAGAGGGATTTCGTACTTACCGAGCTTTCTTCTGTATGAACTTTGACGGATCTCTGCATAACATACATGTAATGCAATCTGTCCGACATCTCAATATTGCCTTCGGCGTGGAGCACTACTACATACATTCAATACTAGCTCAGTACCCGACGTTCCCTGGGTATGTATTTATTCGTCTAGTCATCTATTAAACCATCTCCTCTATCCTCATCTCTCTGTCCACCTCCACCCCTTTCCCTGTACACCACTGTGCCCACCTCCTCCTTACTCCCTCTCTGTCTCCTCCTCTCCCTACCTCTGTCAATCTGCTCCTCCCCCCTCTGTCCCCCTGCTCGTTTTCCCTCTGTCTATCTCCCCCTCCCTCTCCAGTTCCATCTACTCCTGCCTTTCTCTCTGTCAAATCAGAGAGATTAGAGATCACACAGAGGCATGCCGACAATCTTTCTTTCCACGAACAATACGTGACTGGAATGGGAGGGATAACCGATAGAGGTACTCAAGGTACCCTCCGCACACCGTCAGGTGGCTTGCAGAGTATGGATGTAGATGTACGTAAATGTCATCGTCCCCCTCTCTCTGTTCATCTGCTCCTCACTACTTTCTCTTTCCATCTCTTCGTCTCCCCCCTCTCCATGTGTAACACCTCCCCTTCCCTTTCTGTGACAATCTCCTCCTCTTCCCTCTCCCCTTCCATTTCCTCCTCTTCACTACCTCTGGCGACGTCGTCTTCCTTCTGCCTGTTCATCTCCTCTTCTCCAATCTCTCTGTCTATCTCTTCCTCCTCATGTCTCTCATGTCTCTGTCCATTTGCTGCTCTTTCCTTCCTCAGTCCATCTACTCCTCTCGCCTCTCTGTCCATTTCCTCCTCCCCTATCTCTGCCCATCTCCTCTTCCTCTTCTATGTACCTATCTCTTGCTTCCACCTTGCCATCTTTCCATCCCTCGTCCCCTCTTCTCTCCCCACGTTATCACATTCACCCCACCCCAATAGGAGGTTGGTGGTTCTTACCCCAACAGTATTTCTTTCCAAACTGCAAGTAATATGTGTAGCAAATTTGGTTCATTTCGTTCCAGGAGTTAAGGATGAGCTTTCTGCCCATGACTTCTCCCACATACACACACGTCAAATACAGTTCACACATGTTTAACATATTTCATGAGTATTTGTACACACATTTTACCAGTATGTCCAGTGAATTTTGCTCAGCAGTTTCATTTTCACGCAGCCAGGGGCGAAGATAATTTTTTCTTCTCGTGATGGCTGGAGGGGGGAGGGAAGGGGAGGAAGGGGGGATGGCGTTTCGGTTCAAAAACAAGATGTTCATTCAGATCAATATTGCAGAATGACAGCAGCTGAATTTTCATAAACATTACTAAATATTGTGGTATGATGGTGGTAGTTAGAAGTCGTAGCGGCAGGTTGAGAAGTGTGCAACAAGATACATGAAACATTTTTATTAAGCACACAAGCACATGAAGTCTTAACTGACATATCAGAATCAAGAGACGCTACTCTCCCCCACCCCAGATAGCCATTCAATACAATACACAGCTTGTATGGAACTCAAAACCCGTCCACTAAAGGAAAATACAGAAGAAAAGTCCCAACAGAACTAGGTGCGTACCATCTCGAACTAAACAATATTATATTCATATCTGATGACGAACTACAGTTTCAAATACTGAAATCTATTACTGTAATTGAACTTAACTGTAATAGGCTTAGGTGTAATATCTAAAGAGGTGTATGAAAATTTGTGTAGGATCAGTAACCGAACTGAGATTTCTCGCCTATCGCGAGCAGTCGCCTTACCACTGAGGCAATCTGAGCGCGCCCTCCACAACGACCTAAGCTGCCGTATGTCACACACCTACCTATTTCTTCTCATAAACTACTGGCCATTAAAATTGCTACACCACGAAGATGACGTGCTACAGCCGCGAAATTTAACCGACAGGAAGAAGATGCTGTGATATGCAAATGATTAGCTTTTCAGAGCATTCACACAAGGTTGGCGCCGGTGGCGACACCTACAACGTGCTGACACGAGGAAAGTTTCCAACCGATTTCTCATACACAAACAGCAGTTGACCTGCGTTGCCTGGTAAAACGTTGTTGCGATGCCTCGTGCAAGAAGGAGAAATGCGTGCCATCACGTATCCGACTTTGATAAAGGTCGGATTGTAGCCTGTTGCGATTGCGGTTTATCGTATCGCGACACTGCTGCTCGCGTTGGTCGAAATCCAATGACTGTTAGCAGAATATGGAATCGGTGGGCTCAGGAGGGTAATACGGAACGCCGTGCTGGATCCCAACGGCCTCGTATCACTAGCAGTCGAGATGACAGGCATCTTATCCGCATGGCTGTTACGAATCGTGGAGCCACGTCTCGATCCATGAGTCAACAGTTGGGGACGTTTGCAAGTCAACAACCGTCTGCACGAACAGTTCAAAAATGGTTCAAATGGCTCTGAGCACTATGGGACTCAACTTGTGAGGTCATTAGTCCCCTAGAACTTAGAACTAGTTAAACCTAAGTAACCTAAGGACATCACACACCTCCATACCCGAGGCAGGATTCGAACCTGCGACCGTAGCGGTCTCGCGGTTCCAGACTGCAGCGCCTAGAACCGCACGGCCACTTCGGCTGGCGCACGAACAGTTCGACGACGTTTGCAGCAGCATGGACTATCAGCTCGGAGACCATGGCTGCGGTTACCCTTGACGCTGCATCACAGACAGGAGCGCTTGCGATGGTGCACTCAACGACGAACTTGGGTACACGAATGGCAAAGCGTCATTTTTTCGGATGAATCCATGTTCTGTCTACAGCATCATGATTGTCGCATCCGTGTTTGGCGACAATGCGGTGAACGCACATTGGAAGCGCGTATTCGTCATCGCCATACTGTCGTCGCGTGGACGCCGAGCGGAGAGAATCCTGCAGCGCAGCCGCAGACCGCCAGCAGCCGTAGCTCGCCCGCCACCCCCTCCAGCCGGTCGCGCGCCAGCCGGCCGCTACCAGCGCTCCGCAGCCAGTCGCCCGGCAGCGCCCGGGGAGTTCGTATCAGACGCTTACGGCGCAGCCGCCCAGCGGCAATCGGCCCAGTGCCCAAGGGTTGAGCTCGCTCCCCTCCGGCACAAAGTCGCGCAACCAGTCGCTGACTCCCGCGAAAGAGCTTCGGCTCGCAGCTCCCGGTAGCCTCCGGTTACCCAACGTGATTCTCACGTTCTTTTAGGGACTCTGAGGCAGTACCAGGGCTCCTACACCGGACCACGCCCGCGTGCTGCAGGCCATTCTTCTTCCGCACCTCCTTTAGGTGCCGCGCTTGCACCAACAGCGCATGTTAGCATAACGTAGGGAACACCCACTTCAATAGGGAACAAGGCACTTCTCTCGCCTATCGAGAAAAGCAAAATTGTCGTTTCCCCCCTCCCACCTAATAAATAATCCTAAGTGCGAGATGGCGGACGCTGCTAGCACTTCCCCTGCTGTTACCCACAGTAAGACTGCAACACACGAGGCGCGAGGATCGACTGCACCCGCCGAAACTCGCGCCCCGCCCACTACCGAAGGCAAGGGAGCGGCTGGGGACGTTCGACAGCTTGGCGCGAAAGTGCAAAAGCAGCTCGAGTCACGCCGGCTAATCACCGAACTATTCGGGGCGGACGTCTCACCCACCGAAACAGCAACACTTAACATAACCTTACACTCCCCTGTCACTGGACAGTCATGTACCATTGTCCCACCGACGCCGCAGCCTCAAGAGATCGAGGCAGCGGCGGCGGAAGCGGACCCAGAAAACGACTACACAGAGCCCTGGCCGTTGGAGGGCCCAAAACGCAGACCCAGAAAAACACCAACACAAACAAGCGAGCAACCAAACTTGGTAGGCAACCGAAAGGCGCTGTTGCCTACACCTACCAGCTCATCTCAGGCTAGCAACAATATTAACACGAAACAAAACGCAAACATAGCTGTGGCGAACAACAACAAAGCACACAAAGCCACAGCGGTGCCCACACAACATAAGACTGGTTTCCCCCCAGTCGTTATACAAACATATGGGAACCTTAGTGCCCTTAACACTGCATTCGCGGAAAGGCACATAAACGGTACACTACACGCAAAGTACTCGAGGGGTAGGGCCTCACTGTACGTTGCCACAGACAACGAATATAAAGATCTTCTAACCTTCCTCAGAGATCGGAAGATCGAACACTACACGTACAGAACGCTGGACCAGAGAACCCAGTAGTACGTGATCAAGGAAGTGGATCCCAGTACCCCCAACGAGACAGTACAGGCGGCGCTCTGTTATCAGGGATTCGACTGTAAAAGTGCCTCCCGGATGACAGGGTTCCGTACACACGCACCGCTACCACACTACACGGTTGAGTTAGCCGACACGGCTGATTCCCGCGCCATCCTGCAGATAAAGAGCTTTCTGCGGATGGACGTACGTGTAGAACATTACGAACCACCCAACGTCCCCCAACAATGTACCAACTGCCAGCGGTTCGGCCACTCGCCCTCCGCTGCGGCTTGGCAACTCGCTGCCGCGGATGCGCTGGCAATCACAAATCCAACACTTGCACACAAACACAGCCAAACCAGCGACGCTGTGCCAACAGCGGTGGGCCCCATGCGACAAACTTCAGACAGTGCAGTGCATACAAACAGGCGTTGAAGCGTAAACGAGACAAGAGCAGGGTACAGTACGACATACCACGCCCGAGGCCAGCGCCGAACCCAGTAAGGAACGGCATAACGTTTGCCACAGTTGCACGCCCCGGCGGAACGGCACAGGCCGCGGAACCTCAGCGCCCTTCACACAGACGCGAAACAACCGCTGCAACAGCTACACACCAGCCGCAGACAACACTTGGAAACCAACAAGCATCGGTACCAACACCTATGCCCCCAAACAACACGACCCCACTCCCGGAAATCACGTGCTGCGAAGAAACGCACCATTTACAGGAAAACACATCCACACAAGAACCCACAGAACCCCAAGCCCAGAGGAGGAATAGACGTACACGTAAACACGGGGCGGGGAACACGAAATCACCACAACAGGCCACTCAGCAACAACAGATCAATAACACACAGGAAAACAGTCAACAAGACACCGAGACTGTAACTCACACTACCATCCCCCTCACCACAGAAGTAACACAGGCGCCACAACCTCTGTCATAAAACATAAACACAAATGCCACTCCTAACAACACACCAATACCCACACAAGCGGCCGCTAACTCCACAACAGCACCTCAGGCTGCCACACCCAACACCAACACATCACCTGGGGAAATACTGGAAACACTATTCCCTCGACACACGACCGTTCAAATCCTTACCAAGGTACTGACGGCCGTCACTACACTCATCGCCCAGCTCTTGAGCGCCGAACCCGGGCAATACTGGGTTGTCATACACACTGCCATCACAACACTCTGTCACACTCTTACACGGCCTGCTCGTTCACCGGCTCTCAACCCGTGCGATTTCTGGTTATGGGACCATCTCAAAAGTATAGCGTATGCAGAGCCCGTCGCAGATTTGGAGACACCTGAGCAGCGTTTCATGCTGCCTTTGAAACTGTTCGGATGCAGCCTGGACGATGTGAACGTGTGAGACAGAACTTGCTTCGGCGCGTACACGTATGCATTGAGGAACACGGAAACCATTTTCAACACATGCTGTAACTGTGGCTGCGTGGTACAGCGCGTATTAGGCCACAATCTCTGTAATAATGTATGACTGAATAAAAGGTCTCCAGCATCGAAACCATGCATTTCTGGACGTAAGTTCATTAGACCTTTTTTGCTCGGTATCCTCTCATCGATCAAGCCCTAGAGTTTGTACACTGTGGAAAAAATCGCCCTGTAGAAACGTAGCGCAGGGCGTCTCAGACGTCAGCGGGGGGCTGGTGCCGACCGCGCGTGGTCCTATCCAGCTGAGCGGGGTGACGTAAAAATCGTGCGAAGGTAATTGGCGAGGAAGGTGCGATATCGCAGTCGGTGCCCCATTTCATTGTCGGTGGTTCGTAAGTAGTGCCAGAAGTCAAGGTGTGATTTATCACCGTCATTATGCAGGTAAGTAATCGTCCTTCCCTTGACCCATACAGCAGCGTGACTTTTGATGGAGGGGATATGAGTGTCCTCAGGATGGATGAAAATCCTTGGGTCAAACGAATCCGACGGAACGTGGAGTTAGCAGGCACCGAATTGTCGATCCAGTTTAAGGAACTCATTGGCGGCAGCACAAATCAGGTGGCAGTCATCATCGTCCACGAGGTGGTACCCAACTATCCGATTGCGTGAAGACATTAATTTGTGGCGCATTTTGTACATACAACATGATAACGTGTTGGAGGCAAGTAAAGGCTGGTTGACATGACGCCAAACCGTGGACCACCGCGTCGATGGATGTTTGAGTTCTACGTTGTTAAGGGATATGCAGCACACTAGTGGATTTTTTTAATTTTTTTTTTTTTACTAGCTGCTTATATTTTATGACCCACCGTCTAATTTCTTATGGTGGGTCGTATGTTGCCACTTAGCCGCTGTGACTGGGTCCGGAGTCCGGAGTGACTGAAAGCAACATCACACCGGGTCCCTTCCCCACTCACACCGTTGCCCGTGTTCCGCCACGTGGACGTGGGCTCTATTTGTTTACATCCATTTGATATCTTTTTTGTGCAGCATTAGAAAAACTTATAACTAATACAAAATCAAGTGAGATATTAATAAACAAAATGAAATTAAGTATTTAGAAAGAAGGAAGGAAGAGAATTGAACAGAGAAGAGATAGGTATAATATTGTCCGTCACCTGGTTGTGGGCGGCGGCCCGGCTCTTGGAATGACCCTCAAGACGCTGGCCGTCGTTCACCATGCCTTTAACATCTACCATCCTAAAAACTAACTTAACTAGAAGAGATTAGGGTACGTTAAAGCTAGAAACTAAGACTAAGACCTCCATGTCCAGCCTGCTAAACTATTTACGATATACAATAGAGAGGTAACTGATTTTGTGCTTGGCTCAAAGTTGCTAATTAAAGGGTACTTGTGGTAAAAGTAGTAAGGTAAAGACGCTAACGGTTTGTGTTGAGCCTACAAGGCTCCTAGTAGAGTACATCAGGCGCAAGCACCTCCCGGCCCCGCCGACAACACGACCTGAACGGTGGTTTTCCCCGATCTACCATAGGTATCGTCGGGTTGGGCTCAAAAGAGAGCAACCACAATTAAGATCCTTCCATACAGGCAGTGCGCCGCCTCTTACCAGGGGGCGTAGGTCCCTTGAAGAGGTGCCTAACTTTAAGCTTCAGATCAGAAGTTATTAGTGTAGTGGAGGTTGAGGTATATGCTGTGTAGGTTGGTTGTACAAACAATTCACGTTGAGCCAGTGAGACTTACAATGATACATGGTGTGGCAGTTAGCACCTTCCGGCCCCGACGGCAACACAGCCTGAACGGTGGTTTTCCCCGATCTACCATAGGTATCCGTCGGGTTGGGCTCAAAAGAGAGGGACCACAATTAAGATCCTTCCATCCAGACTGTGCGCTGCCTCTTAACGGAAGGCGTAGGTCCCTTGAAGAGGTACCTAGCTTTAAGCTCTTATTAGACATGGAGATGCTGTTAACTATTTACATATAAGGTGCAATCTGTTTTTAGGATTGTGTGTGACTTGTGCACCTCTTGTCGGTTGTTCCACTCTGCTCTTTGAATTTGACTTGGTTGACACTGTGGATCATCCGCGCTGGACGCTTCAATATCTGTGTTGGTGCCCTGGTCTGTATCTGTTTCTTCTTCATCACTCGTGGTGCTAATCATATCTGTGACCCCCTGGGCATCGTGATGTCTGTTTGGACCGACTTGCCTTCGGTAGGGTCTGTTGCGCAAGTATTCTATTTGTTGGATCTTCGAGATTTCGTCAGTTAGTTTGTTGAGTTCAATCCACCTTTCCGGGTCGCGTATTATGGCATGTAGCTCGTTCTGTGTGTTCAGGCGATTTATGTGTACTGTGTGTCTTGTGTTCGTGCGTTGTCCGCAGAAGAAGACAGTATGTTCAGGGGAACCTTCTTCCCCGCATGTGCATCTATTAGTCTGCTGCAGGTGCGTGGGATAATGGCCATGTCCTGTTATGAAATGTACCATACCGCGGCTGGGATCGATATGTTTTAGTTTTAGTCTTTCCCGGATGTCAGGGAAGAAGTTGTATACACGGCGGCCCTTATCGCTGTTGGCCCACTCGCTCTGCCAGGTATCCGCTCGCCATGCCCTGAGTTGGCGTGTTGTCTCAATCGGTACACCAGTGATCTGCCAAACCTGGTCTATTCTCCCCATCCTAAGTCATTACATTGCTGCGCGGTACCTGATGGTGATATCTATGGGGAAGATTCCCATGACGACACATAGTGCGTCATTTGATGTTGTGTTGAATGCCCCTGTTAGTCGAAGTAGAACACTTCTTTGGCCTCGACGTACAATGGTTCTGTTGGTTGAGAGATTTAATCTGTGGGCCCACGTACTGGCAGCAAAGCATAGTACTGACTCGAAGAGAGCGCAATGGTATGTTCGTGTGACTGACAGGGATAGTCTGAATTGTTCTGAATTTAGCCTAGCCAGTTTGTGTAGTATCTTTTCTGCTTGTGTGTGCATATTCGCATGTGTTCGTGGAAGTTCAATCGTTCATCAATGTATACTCCTAGATAGCGTGTGACTGCTAGTCTTTTTATGTTTGTGTCCCCGATTTTGACTATTGGGTTCCTGCGCAGGATACCCTTTAACAATGTATAAGCTGTTTTGTTTCCTGCTATCTTTAGTTTACTATCTGTGCACCACTGAGTTATTGTCCGAAGTGTTCCATTGGCTCTTTCATCTAGCTGGGCACGGTTGTTTGCTGAAACTACGACGAGTTGATCATCAGCATAAGCGACAACTCCATCTGTCAAGATGTGCTCCTCTAGTAACTGTAGGAGCGGTTCTATAACTATGTCCCAGAATATGAGGCCGCAGATCGACCCTTGTGGACAGCCCTTTGTAATTCGTTTATTCACTTTCTGGTTGTCCATTTGCGAAACGACCGTTCTGTCTGTGCAATAGTCCATGAAACTATTATACAGAGACTCCGGTACCTGCAGGTGTCTGAGCCTCTTAAACAAGGCCGGGCACCAGAGGTTGTCGAAGGCACCTGAGATGTCTATCATAATTGCAAGTGCGTATTTGGAGGGTGTGTCGTGTACTATTTGGAGGGCTCTGTTAATTGTGTCGTCTATAGATTTCCCTTCCCTGAAGCTGTATTGGTGTGGTGTCAGTCCCCGTAGTGTTCGGTGTGCTTGTAGTCTTTTGCAGAGTAGTTTTTCTTGCACTTTACCGAGTGTATTGATAAGGCAAATTGGTCTGTATGACCTGGGGTCTGATGTGTCTTTGCCGGCCGCGGTGGACTAGCGGTTCTAGGCGCTCGGTCCGGAACCGCGCGACTGCTAGGGTCGCAGGTTCGAATCCTGCCTCGGGCATGGATGTGTGTGATGTCCTTAGGTTAGTTAGGTTTAAGTAGTTCTAAGTTCTAGGGGACTGATGACCACAGATGTTGTCCCATAGTGCTCAGAGCCATTTGAACCATTTTGATGTGTCTTTGTCTGGAGCCTTTTTATGATAACCGCCTTCGAGGTCTTCCACACTGCAGGCACACGGTCCAGCCTTAATGCATTGTTTAACAACGTTGTGAGAAACAGGGTGATCTGCGGTGCAATTTCTTTCAGTACCTCAGAGTGGATACCATCCGGTCCAGGCGCCGTTTTGTTTTTGAGTTCTGAGATCGCTGTCGCCACCTCTTCCTGCGCAAATGGACAGGTGACGGTTGGTGTGGTGTATACTGTGTCTACTTCGCGTCTCAGTGCTGCATGTTGTGGTGTGTCTGTGTCTGCGATGTCGACAGGCAGGAGTTTGCTCAGCAGGAAATCCGCTGTGCGTCTCCAGCCCTTAGTCATCTCACCATCCTCCTGTCGCAGCGTTCCCAGAACCAGTGGGCTCTTAATTTTCTCTGTCACGATTTTGTATGGTTCCCCCCAAATGTTTAGTTGTGTTTGTGCTGCTACATGGCTATTCCAATGGTCTTCCCTGGTCTTATTCAGCTCAAGTTTATATTTGTCCTTGGCAAGCCGGTAGTCGTGTAGTCGTAATTGTCTTTCTCTATCTGAAATTGCTCGTTGGTAAAACTTACGTTTACGTTTTGAGTCTTGTTTGAGTCGTGTTAATTGTGTAGTCCAGGGAATATTTTGGTGTTTGGTCATTCTTTGTGTGGGTATGCAGGTGTTCTGTGTCTGTGTGTGTGTGTGTGTGTGTGTGTGTGTGTGTGTGTGTGTGTGTGATGATATCTGTCAGCATGTGTGCTCTGTAATCACTGCCGGTGATGTCTTGCGGTATGTGCTCACGTATTTTTAGTCTGACCTTGTCCCAGTCTGTTTTGTCAAATAATAGTCTTTTTGGTTGTGTTTCTGTGTTGACGTTTGGTGCACCACTTACGGTTAGTGTGATGATGTGGTCGCTAGCAGTGATCTGGTCATGTACGGTCCAGTCTCGTGCGTGGTTGATGGTGGCATTATTAACGGGGGTGATGTCTATGTTTGATGAATGACAGTTGTGTCAGATGTGAGTCGGGTGATGTCCTTGCTTGTTGAGTACGTGTAGTCCGTTTTCTTGGATGATATCATTTATTATTCTACCTCTGTCGTCAGTTCTGTCTGAATGCCACAGGGTTGATCTGGCATTTATGTCTGCACAGATGAGAAGTATTTGGTGCCAGCGTATTGCGCAACATCTCTGATGAGGTCTGCGTATGGTTTGATGCAATGACAGAAGTGGGCGTACAGCGACGCGATGATCCAAGTATCCCCCTTGTGTGTGACTTCAACTGTAACTAGGTGCTCGGAACAGAGCTCTGTAATTCTGACTGGATGTATTTCTTTGTTTAAGATTATGGCAGATGCCGTGCAGCCTGTCCCCTCCGCAACTGTCACCGCACTTGGAGGAAAGTTGGGGATATGCCCTTGTCTAGTGTAGGGCTCCTGTATGCACAGAATGTCACTTTTTAGTTCACGTAGGACCCGTGGGAGCTCCGAATTTACAAGTATACTCCGCATAGCATTAAGTTGTGCTATTAGCAGTTTGGGTGTTTAACGGTGGCGTAGCACTTGCTGCCAGTTTGACTGTAATCGAAGTATGTTCTCCCATGAGCCCTTACGTGATCCTTGTAAAGCTTGTCCATATCGAATGGTTCCTCCCTGCGGGCGCACACCTGCATGAGCGGGTCTAGTAGGCTGTCTGGATCTGTTGGAATATTCTCCGTTTTGAGAATCAGTCTATCGGTTTGCTCTGATGTACGGAAACAAACAGATTGGCCGTACGGGTGTAGGGTGCGGATGAGCATCCGCTGTACCGTCTCTAAGATGTCTCCTTTTTCTAGTCTACTTAATTTTACATTTATATCTAGCTTGTCGTGACTAAA